>NW_009612465.1:0-33123 GCF_000690535.1 Cariama cristata
CCCATTGATCCAGCCTGTCCAGATCCCTTAGGGATACATAGGCAGGGATGTACTTTCTAATATCTTTCATCTAACAAGATACCAGGGAAGCATGGAAGAAACAGAATACACAGACTGGGCTTGTGTGATTTCCCCCAGGTAGCATCTCTTGTGCCAGTGATTGACACGGGATGCTGGT
The DNA here is from genome assembly GCF_000690535.1 of Cariama cristata. Lineage (NCBI taxonomy): Eukaryota > Metazoa > Chordata > Aves > Cariamiformes > Cariamidae > Cariama > Cariama cristata. The sequence continues at coordinate 179 of NW_009612465.1, forward strand.
CTAGGTGGGACACTGCTCCAACCCAACAGAGATATCCTTATGTTCCTGTATTTTTTAGCTTCAGTATATTAAAAATTTTATACCAATATATGAACCCTAGGATTTGGAAGGAGATTTTCATTTCAACTGGATTAATGGTTTGTCTTTTGATAAGTAAAATAATAAGATAGTCTTTCAAGAGGGATGGTTTCAACATGACATGTGCAGCAGAAATCCACCATTCAATAATTCTTCAGGAGATTATAAGTGGATCAACGAAGGAATGATAAGAAATTCTTAGGTAAATTGTGTGAATCTAAATATTGTTGACAAATCAGCAGATACACTCTTACAGGCACAGTAATCCTACATACAGGCTTGCTGCTTTACTCTTGCTGTCCGCAGTACGCCAGAACAGGGCAACTGAGGTAAAAAGCACATTACTGTTAAGCTAGGTGGGATGTTTTGGTAGCTAGTAATATGAAGTTTTATTATAGAATAGACATTTTTCTAGTAATCAAACAATAGCCAGTGTATATTTGGCTTACAGCAGAACAACAGTGGAGGACACATCTCAGTGTCAAAGTGAGTTTGTAATAAATGCCTACTATCTCTGCAGGACCATACGCTGTTATGTAATTGGCAACTGGATAATTTCACTGTTCTCATATGACAAATACCACACAATATAAAATATTAAAATCTAGCTGCTGTCTTATAATGCATATCTGTCTCTGGATCCAGTGGAATGGTGATGCTTCTGAAACAAGTGTTCTGGAGGGGGCTCTCAAGCTATCAAAAATTAGATTTTCAAAAGTCCCATATCTTTCAATACTAATCAGTATTTTCTGATTTTGTTAATTTTCTGTACAATGCATCCTTATAGTTTGACATGTTGTCTCCAAGGTTCTATGGTCTTTTCTTCTTAACCTAAGTTCTATAAAAATGGAGGCCTGTCCAGTCTTGGAAAACTGTAAGCAAACCTGTTCAACTGATCGTACTTGTCTGCCTTTCTTTGCTGCTTTTATTTACTGTGCTATAGTTCTATCTGTCCCTAAGGCATACTAATTTACAACTGCTTTTTACTAGACCAATAAAAAGATTTTGTGCTATGGCTTTGGTTTATTATCTGATCCTCTGTAACACTGGGTCAGATAGAACAGCACAGCATCAACTAGAAATTGAATTGCAGCAGCATTTTTTGTTGTTGAGTGGGTTGGTTTTGTTTTTCTGATTTAAGATTTGTCTGATAAATTGAGGAGTTGCACTTTGTGAACTTGCCACATGGTAAAGTGTGTCTGTTGCAGATAGAGGGGAAATTTCAGCTTCCTGTGGTTCACTGTATGTGACAGATTTTGATTTTCTTATTGTTTTCATTTTTTAACAAAAGAGGTGGGTCTCTGTCATTAAAAAGTGTGTTAAGATCAAAAGTTCATAATGAAGAAAAAAGTTAGTTGAACTGCAGTTGCAAATATATTTTAATAAATAGATGATTGGCCTTTGATTAATGTGAGTTACAGAGATGATTCTCTATGGTGGGAGTTTAAGACTTTAATGAATTTTATTTATGGAATAAATAAGCAACCTGAGATTTGTTTCCTTTATTGACCATTTTCCCAAAGGGTGTAAGACTCCTATTTTTATAGTGGTGTTCAGGTGCGCCCAGAATATTTTTCAGCTGCGTTTCAAAGCTGTGGTAGAAAGACTTCTGATCTTGAACCAGTGATTCTGGTTCTGAGTAAAACCTGAAGGAATTGCTGGGACTAGGGAACAATTGACACCTGATAGCACATAGCTGAGTCCAAGTGAATCCCTTGTGGTTAAGACCTCAGGCTGCAAAAAGCAGACAGTCCAGCAGAAATCTTGTGGGTTTTTTCCTGGCAAAGGAGTTCTGGGAAAATAGTGGGAAGGTTTTTAGAAAATATGCTACAGGAACTAAATCTTGTAATAGGGTAATTAATAGGGTAATAAGGGGCTAAATCATTGGGATACCTGGTGTTCTATAGGAAAAATTGTTCTGGTTTCTAACAAAGAATTGTAGAAATGGTCAGAAACATGAGAGAATTCATGAACTGTATCACAGAGCAGAGAAAGGGCATAAAATACTTTCCTGGACACTGGTGACGGCTACATAAAACATCTATAGGTGGTCTTAGAAACATCGAAGAATTTAAGACTGAGAAGAAATGTGTAAGGCAAGCAAACCCAAAATAGCAGCCGAAGAACTGTTCTGAGACCACTGGCATTCTTGGACTCTCTTTTGTGACATGGTATGGGGGCGTATTTTCTCTGACTGTATTTACTCTGGCTGTAATTTCTCTGACATATCTGTTGCTAGCATTTTGTAATTTTCTGCAATTATTCTGTAATTTTTCTCAAGTGATATATGGTCTAACTAAGTAGAGGGCTATGAAAAGATAGGTCACTATAAGGAAGGAGTAGTGAACATATGGAGAGCTTGCTGATCTACAGAAAGGTGGTAGCACGGGCACTGGACATAGTGGATCCAGGGGTCTAGAAGCTATCCCTGAGCAGCAAAGATTACTTTTTTGGTTAAAAAAAACCCCTAAAACTCTTGCTTTACATGTCAATTCTTCAAGGGATGGGGAGAGAGGAGGCAAGTGGTTGACAACTGACAACTTGGACCCTTGTATGTTACACCTATTTCTTATTGAGAAATGATGCTTCAAATAACCTGTTACTTCAGGCTAGAGTACCTTGTAAAAGCAGAATTATTTCCTGTAGCTGCATTATGGATGTTGAAAATTGTGTGGTTCTGTGACTGCCAGTCCCATTAGAGGCTCTGTAGCGATCAATAATTGCTATGACAAATTATGTTTTCATGCTGGAAAACAGATGCTTTGTAGGCAATTAAAAAATAAGAAAAGGTTTTTAGAAATCAGGAAATATTTATAACAAAAAATATTTTTTTTACATGTTAATTAAATAATTCATTTAACTCTGTTAAGATCTAAGTTGTAAACTTTTATCTGTGCTCTTTAGTCAATATTCTTGTTTTGTTCTTTCTACCTTTCACGTTATTGGATTGAAGCACTTTTCTGAACAGTGTCCTGCCAGCAAGGCTTTGTGTCAAACTTCCATTTCTGTTTTAGAGTAATGATTACATGGGAGGGGATTTGAGACTGAAGGAAATTAATTTCAGGAGTCAGTGGAATTCCTTTGTGTTGTGTTCTGCCCTGAATAAAATAACACTTAGCAGTATGAAAGGATTAGGTATGGTTCCAGAGGCTGGTGTTTCGGCCATTGATTCCACGAGTTAGGCTGGGATTCCAGTTCTTGCTCCAATGTCTCTTTTGAGTTTTATTAAATTGAGGTGTAATACAAACTGCTCACAGGCATGGGAACAAGGAGTATAGCTGGGCCTGTGCTCTCTCATGAGGGTGGTTTGCTCTGCCCTTAACGCTAGACCCCAGTAAAAGTTTAGTTGTTACATGTATGTCAGAACTATTTTCAAGAGGATTAGGAGCACCTCTGTGGTTTGAGGGGAAAAATGTGGGTCTGAATGTCCCACAGACTTGCCCAAAGGAGGGTATTGGAACTCCTTCCTCGAGACACTCAAAATTTAATGGAACAAGGCCCTAAGCAAGCTGACTTATCCTTGAAGTTAGCTCTGATCTGAGGAGAAGGCTGGGTTGAGCAAAAGCATAAATTACACTATAATTTTATAATTTTGTAATAATGTCATAAATCTCATGAACATCTATGAGGTTTCTGTTTGCTGATTCTGGGGAATCCCCTCCATAGGAACTAAAATCCTCCCAGCCTTCATGTTCGCAGACTACTAATCCAAGTCTGGATACTCTTCTGCTACTCCTGGGATGAAGAACCAAGGTCTTTTTGTGTATCCTAAATAGCTTGAACATGTGACTTTTAGACAAGAAAACAGTATTATGTCCTTTCCTGCTATTTCAGGGGAATGGCTTGTAGGATTAAAAGGAAATCCTGTAGTACGTGGGCCTATTTTCCAAAATTAAACAGATTTATGAAAAAAACTAGAGTTAGGACAACCAGAAAAAATAAAGCCCTGAGGCATAGCAATTCATTATGAAATCCTTCAGTAAAAGTATTCCCTTGAAGTTAATTTTTATGGAAATGTTTGTTAAAGTTGCATGTTCTTCTGTAGAGGTTGGGTATGATTTTATTTCGATTACTAAACAGGTCATTAATATTCAGTGCCAAAGTCATTATTTTTGCAGAAAGTAATGTAATTACATGCTGTCCAGAGAGGAAAAGTGAGTATGTAGTGCACATGCCGAGAAATACGCATGTTTATCAAGATATCAGGTGTTCCTTGGCACTAAGAATCTGTCATCCTGAGAATGTTCTATTCTAGTGCATTTTAATGAGCACTGCTGAAGCTGTGAATGGTCTGTCAGCACTTTTATTAGGCATCTTATTATTAGGAAGTTTATAGCTTGGCTGTAAAACCTTGCTGTAGGCTAAAACTAGTTAAATAATACTTTCAGAGGAATGTTTTGTGCCAAATTTAATTCAGATAGCTTGAGGTATTTTTCCATGTTCGTATCAGAAGGCAATATTCAAGTTCTGATTGAAATCTTTAGAATGAGCAAGGCAAAATAGAAATGGCCTGGACCTGCAGTTTTACTCATAGTAGACAGTAAGACGGACTAGTACTGTAGAATGTATGTTTCGTCTAGTAACAATATACAATGGCTGTAGTGGTAGGACTCAGTGTTTCGGGGTGGAAGATAAAGCCATTATGGAAACAGAATCCTGCTTTGCCTTAGTAGTCTTTCCAGAACTGGAGCTACCCTGAGGCTGGCTGTGAAAACTGTAAATGACTAAGTCTGACAGAAATAGATGACATTATTTAAATTGAAAACTATTAATTTGAAATGCTGCTGAAGAGTCACATTACTTTTTCTGTGTTGTACCTAGTGAATAGCTTAGCAGAGCGGGGAACTTGCAGGGCTCTGTTTTCCTTTTGTTCATGAAATAAATGCTCTTATTTCGTACATTAGCAATGAGTTTGCTACAGCTGTTCTACCAAGTCAAAGCATATACTTTTCAGCAGCAAGTGACAAAAAGTAGTGTGTCATTTTATTGTCACTTCAAGACCTTGAACACGGAAGTGTATTACTCTTTAAGTCTACAAAGATTGTTGACAGACAAGTTGCATAAACCTGTAGCTAAAGAATCTAAGCTTAAATATATATATATATATATATAGTAAGTTCTGTGAATATGTACCGAGTGCTTGTTTTATTTCAGTACAACATGAAGTGGCAGATTGCCACATGGAGTACATATTGCTTCAGTAATTCTGACAGTCTTTCATCAGCTGCCAGTCACAGGCAAGTTTCTGAGGGTGAAAAATTTTCGCATGTTCTTGTCAGTAGTGCTATGTCTGGAGAAACTTTCGTGAAAAAGGAATGCCTACCTGAACAAGTGTGCTGAGGAAATCTGTTTGTTTAGTTGAAAAAGCTTTTTCATGTAGCACTGTCACTCTGACCACAAGTCCCAGACTGTCTAGTCTATTGGATGTTAATGGACACAGCTGTGCAGTAAGATGAAGCTAAATGGGGACAGATTTTATGAACTCAATGTTTTTTTGTTTTCCTAAGATTCGGTCCCTTAAAGGCATGGAATTCAAGGAAGAATGTCAGAGCCAAGGGATTTCCTCCTTTGTACCTCTCGTTTGCCTTTCTTCTTCAGTGCTTCAGCTGTGTACCAGCTAAGGCAGCTGATATGTACCAGTTTTAATGCAAACCAGATACATGAGTCACCTTGCAAATAGTTTCTGTGGGAAACCAGCTTCTACAGAACACGAATTATATAAAAATCCAACTAATGCAATTTTCTACCAAAAGCTAATTTGTAAGTTTTTACAGTTTAGATAATTGTTTTTTAAATTAGCAGTGAGTAAATATGTAAAGTGGAACTCAAGCACCTCTGAACTCGATCAAGAGTTTAATTCTGAAAATGTGGATGTGATTAACTGCATCAAGCTATTAATGTTTTATGAAGTATTACAGCTGTGATAAATGTTGGACAATGTAAGAGTATCTTCAGTTCTTCCACTCCATTACAGTGCAGAGTCCTCTTTGTGGTGGTTTTCAGTTTGAGCCACAGGTTGTTCCTGTTGTTGAATTTTCAGTAGACTTGTGGGAATGGAATAGATAAAGGGTTTTTCAAGATTATTTGGTCCTCTTTCTTGTCTGCAAAAATCAGAAAGATGATACCCAAATTTTGAGAACCCCTCTAATTTAAAACAACTGTCACTTATAATTTAAAATATACTTTCCCCCGGTCCTGCTAAAAAAACTTCTTTCTCAAACATCCAAGGCAGCTGCACTTGACCTCAAGTGTGTGCATCAAGGTATTCAAGTACTGAAAATCTAATGTGTGGTAGCTGAATTGCATGGTTTGCAGGAGTTTTGCCTACAAGATGAAGAGTTTTTACACTATATTGATATGTGGAAACAGAGTAGTTTTTCTTTGTTTGTTTGTTTTTTTTTTTTTTGTTTTGTTGGCTGTCTTTGCAGAATTGCCATGCACAAAGTGATTTTTTTTTCATACTTTTTTTGTGTAGGGTTATTTCTAGAGAAGAGACAGTTCTAAAATTTGTTTTGTTGGCTGTCTTTGCAGAATTGCCATGCACAAAGTGAGTTGCTTCTTTTTTTCTGTACATATTTATGATTTCACTTAAATATCTAACAAAACAAATATGAAGGTAGCAGAGGCGAAGATAAACTCACTCCACAAACTTCAGGTACAGACAACTAGAAATAAAAGATACTTGCATCTTAGGATGTAATTTAGTCTACAGCATTAACAGAGGCTTTTATAAATTCAAACCCTGACTCAACACTGGGTTTCTCAACAACTGCTGAAGCTCTAAGTTGTTTTGGCCTGGGCTTTTTACTGAACGTGATTTCTGTAGTGTTTATAAGTAGACAAGATTTTGCCTGAGCTGTTGAGCTAAGTGATGCTGATCTAGTAAGTGTGTCTCTGAACTAGAGCACTGGGTACCTCTAATCCTTCTAAGAAACCCATACACGTGGCAGTGTGTGCTGCAGATTTGTGGAAGCTGATTGTCTCCCCAGCTACTGATTAAACAGAGTATATAAAGCCCAGGTTTCTCTCAGAAGAGCCACTAATTTATCTCTTTTCTGTACCTGGAAAACAGTTTTTCAAACTTGAGGAAATACTGTTATTTTTAAGCCTTTTAACACTTTTCTGTCTTTGAAGGAAAGTGGTCAACAGTTTTGAAAATGTAAGGGCTGGAAGAGGGAGGCTAGCATAGAGGGTGGTCACATTATCTTTGCTTCCTTAGGCAACCAGGCTAAAAATCGGCAGGGAGATCTATACTAATGCTGAGTTTGATTATAAATTTCAAAGCCCAACTTTATGTGGAAGTGCTTTGATGAATTTTTAAACAGTCTCACAAAAATTCAGGAAAAACATTTATACTGTCAGTTACTTCAAAAAAGTAATTCTTAATTAGTGCCTGGTACATTTTTTTCAATTAGTTGTTCTTACTGGTTGTACTGTAAATCCAAATGCTAACTTTTCATAATTACATACTTGTTTCAGGCATGACAATCAAATGTAAGAGAATTAAAGCAGATGTTTAAAGAATATGTATATCCATAGAATATGTATATATCCAGTTAAATGCTTTAGCCTTGATGCTAAAGTCACTAAGATAAAATAAATTTTGCTGTTTTAAATAAGTTACTGAGGTATAGGCTGAAAACCTTATTTACGTCACTGCAAATCCTTACCGTGTCTATCTCACCTTCATGGATGTGCAGAAACAAAATCTGTGCTTGAGAGAAATTTTTCAGGTGGGGTGATGTGAGGAGGGAGGTAAAAATGACATTCTGTTTGATATATACCCCAGTGGCTGCTAAGAACAGTTAGTCAAAGGAAATCTGAAAGAAAATGGTTGAGAATACTTAAACAAAAAAAAGGTGCCAAAGAGAGGTTTTACGTAAGTGCTGGTTAGATTGTGAGAAAGGGGAAAGAAGAGACAGTGGTTGATGAGCAAAACACAAGTTTTCCTGCTTTCAGATTATGACAGTTCTGCTAGTATCTATGCTGCCTGTTTGAAAGGGTATAGGATTCATTTGTGGTTCTAAACTTGTAGTGTTCTTTATTGTTATCTTATGTTTAACCTTTAATACCTGTAGTCATACAAGTATACATTTTGCTGGTAGTCTGAAATGTGTCTGTGCTGCCAAAGTATTGTTAAATAAACCCTGCAAACAGTGGTAATTAGACTATTCCTCTTTTTGTAGTTCAAAAGCAGAAGGAACCATTAGGTTTATCCAACGTGACTTTTTACGTATCACAGTCCATTACATTTCATCCAGATATCCCATCTTACAGATGCAGAATTCAGTAAACAAGTAAATTAGGCCAATTAATCTGGGAGATTTTACTTTGTACAATACACTGAATAGCAGGGATCAAGGTGCATTTACTGTCAAGTATCTGCAGCAGCTGAAAAGTGGAGTGAGATATGCCTAAGTGATATCAGTTGCCTTTTCATGTATATTTATGTTAAATTCCAGTCTCCCCTTAATCTAGGCTCTTTATTAAAGAGAGTACCTGACAGATGGAACTGTTTTTATATTTTTGTTATGAATAAGGATGTCTTGAAACAATAATGGAAGTCTTCAGGGGGAAGAATAGTGACGATACTTTGACTCTTTTTACTGGTCTTATGGCTTGCAGTCTGTGCTTGTCCCTTCAATTTTTTTAATCAAGAATTTTAAAATTTATTTTAAGTAGTTCTATACCACTTTCTTGTAACTCCCTTCTTTCTTAGGTCTTTAACACAATTGCAGCTGGCATTTTCTCCTTGGTCTTGGCTTTTCCTTGTGTTTACTTTGACTGAGATGGTGTTCTAGTACTTAGCTGCATTCTTTTTGTCTCAAATTCCTCTGATTCTTCCAGTTTCCCTGACAACTTTCAAAGAAATATCCTGTCATAAAGGATTTTCTAAGCTTAGTTTCGGGGTATTGCTCTTAGAGCAAAAAAGAAAACTCTCCAAAAAGAAAAAATAAGAATGCTAAAAATGAATGCAAAATACATCTTAAACTTTTCCTAAATGATTAAAGGGACTATCTGTTTCAGTGGCAATGCCATGAAATGATGCAGTATTGTGAAGGGAGAGAGCAGTATATGACCATCCACTATAATCATAAAGCAGACGATCATCACGAGAAAAGAAAGATGGCCTCAAGCTGCAGGTTTACATTCAAATCTACATTTGATTGAGGTTTGGTGATAATAAGAAGCCCTTGGTTTGGTCCTGTTGTTAAGACTTAAAATTTCACAAGTTATTCTTCCTAATGGTTAAATAGAAATTATAACATGCTGGTATTTGTTGTTCCCAAGTTGAAGGATTATCTTTGTTTCCGCAGAGGCAAGCAAGCTAAAAGAAAATAGTAAATGTCAAATAACTGGATTTATGAGAGAGTTAACTGTTCATTTCTGCTGCTTTTTGAATGCCCATAGCTTGAGATGATCTAATTCTAATTCTAAAAAGTTACACCGACCTTGCATCTCCTGGAGCTACTCTTGGTTTTAGGGAGAAGGGGGAGTGGTGTGATAATACAATCCATTTTTGTGGTATCAAATACTTCATATTTCAGGAACTATCTATGTTAGTAAACTATCTAAGCTTAGTAAATAGCTAGTAGTTAGTAAACTATCTAAGCTTAGCAAATAGCAGGTATTGAGCCATTTCCCTGCACAATAACAGACAACTATTTATTTTGACCATCTTTTTTCTACTAGTTCATTAGTAGGATGTTCTCAGTTTGGTGCATAATGGATGAAATTGGGGAATGTAAAAGTCTCTTAAACTACCTTAGGTTCATGACTTTAAATACTTTTAATTTTTAAAGACTTTAAAGTACTTTTGATACCTGACAGATAGCTTTACAATTTACAAGAAGAAAACATCACACTATGAAGGAACATTAAAGGTGTTTTTTTTTTTTTATGTTAAAAATAAGTCAAATTATCATTCATTTGAATTACAGCAAGCACTTTACAGAAAAATAATTTGCGAAAATAGAGAAAACCACACACATCAAGGGATATATTTTAAATATCAGTATAACAAGTAGATGTGTATACCATCACTGCATCTATTCTCTGTAGCTGTATGTTTTTATGTCCCCATTCTGTCAGTCTGAAGTTTTAAACAAACAGTTCCAAATGTCACTGATATTTTTGCTTAAAAGACAGAATCTGTAACCCTTCAGAAATTATATTAATAGCTGCAGCAGTTTGCTATACACAATATTTCAGCATTTTCCTTATACACACGTTTTAGGAGCACTAAATCTGTAATCCTTAACCTTTCTTTTCTTACTAAAAGGCCTTGTTAAATTAAATGATGCATTATTAATAGGCATTGTTTAAAATGGAACCTAGGAAAGATAATGCTATATATAATCTATTACAAAGACTAATCTACACTTAATTTCTCTGTCCACCTGTTCTGGTACCCTAATGCTTCCCTGTTTATTGTTCACATGATTGATCATTTTAGCTTGATTTTTGACTGCCTGTTTGCTTATTCCTTTGCCTATGTATGCATACGCAAATATGCATCCTGCACCGTTGCACTCAGAAGGCAGTATAAGGCCCTTAGCTTTATTACCCATTACTGTTCTAAACACCTGCCTAGCTAGGTCCCTTAGTTTTTCCCTGGCTTGGGGTGTAAAGGAGAGAAGTCTTGAATGAGGTAAAAATGAGCTATGGCAAAGGCAGCTATTGCTTTTGCTTCTTTATGGAAACATCACCTCATGAATTGTGCAAGGTTGTGTATTAATACCTTCCAAGACCGGCATTATGCCTGAGGTCACGTTTAACCTGAGGCGCAGCCATTATGTCTCATAGCAGTTAACATATCCATTTCTTCCCTCTCATTTCAGTAGAGGGGGACTTCAATATACACATAGAGCGAATTCTTCCGTCTGCATGTGCAAGTTCAGTGATTCTTAGTGATTTTTATTAACGTCACTGAGTTGAGGAGTTGGCTATAATGGCTCGATGAGATCCTTAGCTGTATTTTTAAGTTAGATTGTGCCAATTTGTGAGATGAAAAACTTCAACTGTAACCTAAATGCAGTTTAAAGCATCAAAGACCAAAGAGCTTACCATTTATTTTGACAAGTGCAACTATTTTTATTTCTTAAAGAAATCTAGTAGGTATCTTTAGTTTTCAATACATACATTAAAGCATAATAATCAAGAAAGGCTATCATATCCAAAGATACTTTTCCAATCCCCTATATTTTGGGGGGGTTATTTTGAGGAAGGAACACTGTGTAAGCTTTCCCTGTTCTTTAGTATTGCCTGGGTCTTTTTTAGCTGCTACTGGAGCTTTGTATTGCCAAGCCAGAGGGATCTTTGGCCACTTTGTCATAGTGTATAAGTTTGGACACGAATGCTTTATCATCATATCAGTGTTTTATTACGGCAGTCATTAGAGCACGTCAGATATGTAAATCTAAGATGTTATGAGTTTTGCATCTACTTCTTTTTATGTTATTGAAACATTGGCATGTACGATTTTTGTTTTTTAGCCTAGTTTCTTTCAAAAGAGGAATAGTGTCTCTCTAGTAAGATTTGCAACTGAAGGGGAACTACTTGGAATAACAGCAATTTATGCAGCCTTGCAGGAATTTATATTTGGCCTTAATTGATAGTTTTGGTCATTTTGTGAAATGATTGGTTTCATATGATAGTAGCGTGTGCAGTAAGGTAGTAAGTATCATCTGCTGATATATTTGGTGTACAAATTTGTACATTGAATGCCTCCACGTATTTTGTAGACTGATCTGGACAAATAAAGAAGTTGCTCAACACTGCAAATGTCTACTGAATTACACAGCTCCTAACAGCTACCAGTTTTGCACCTGAGATGGGTAAGTGTTCTCAGTTTTGAAAGGTCTGCTTGCCTGGACTTTAACCTACATGTTCAGTTCTCATTTTCCAGAACATGTACTATGGCTTGCATCTTTTGGGCTCAGTCAATGACCATCGCACATAAACAAGAGATGCAAGATGTTGTACAATAAAGTCAGTTTATCTTGTAAATGAAGCACACTGATGCCTTGGTGGAGATTCAGAGGAAAAGGATTTTTTAAAAAATCTTAAAAATAAAAAAATAAAAATAGAAACATTGTTTGTAAAGCTTTTGTTCTTTTTTTTTTTTTTTGAAAGAATACAATATATGCTTGGACAGCTTTCAGATAGCTGTCCGTGCGCATGGATGCCTTGAAAAGGTACCAAAGAACATGTTACATAGCTAAAACATGATTAAAAGTTTTTTTGTTTTGTTTAATATTTAAATGTTCAGTGGAAATCTAAGATGTATTGCTATTCCTGTAATGTATAGATTCTATATATATCCACATTGTACAGATTATCTTTCAGAAACATTTATAAATAGATCAGTGCTTAGTGGTAAAATCAACAATGCGGTGATTCAGCCTTATCTTCAGAGCTGTGGCTAGAGGTAATTGATAATATGACTGTGTGGTTAGAGTGGTGGGCTAACAATGCCAGCTTTTAAAGTATAAGATGTAGAGCTGCAGCAAGTTTGTCACTCCTGTGTTAGCCCTCAGGTGCAGGACCCTGCTGCTGGTGCTCCAGGGAAGGGAAGAGTGGGTACGTGCCTTCTCTGCTGTGCTCCGGTCTGAAAAACTGGAGTAGATTTGCTGGTGACAATGGCATGATTGGCTCAATACTGGAGAATATTTGAAGGCACTCCAAATCAATTGCTATATTCTAGGCACTGGCTTAGTTGATTGTCTAGTGATGAGTCTGATTTGAAGGCATTATGTTTCAAAATAGGTTATCAAATCACTCCATTTTTTGGGGAAGCTGTTAGGAATTAGCTAACTTACTGGTGTTCAGGATGATACATTTCTGCCTCCTGATTTCTAAAGTCTTTTCACACACTTGTGTAATGTCTAGCAATAGTAGCAGATATTATCCGTAAGTAAACAGAGAGGAACAGACTAGTGCATTTGTATTAGGCTCTAGTTTGGAATTTTTTCTTCTCACCGTCACATCATGGACTCTGGAGCTGAAAAGGAATTTTCTGTTTTGATTAGAAGACTTTGATTCATTTCAAACACACAAAAAAAGTTTGGCGTAACTGCAGCTATTCATTCTTGTGAGGCAGAATTTTAGATCAAAACAAGGGAAGGTATCATGCTACATTCCTTTACCTCACAAAACTTACAGTAGGCTAGAGACTAACATGGTTCACTGAGATTTGGATATTCCAGTACAATAGCCTGCTTCTTCATATTCTAAGCATGAATTTAAGCTCTTAAACCTCAGTTTCTTGAGTACTCTAAACAAAATTATCTCAGCTTTGAGATTGTAAGGTGGTCATTCTCTTAACAGCTTTTGGTTAAACCCATTAAAAGTATCAACTTGGCTTTAACGTAACATCTCAGATGTTTGCATAAGGCAGGAAAACTATTTCCCTTTCTGTCTCATCCTAAGTCTTTCTGTACTGTATCTAGCAGCGTTTTGCTCTTGATATCCAGCTGTGTGAATTTGTTCTTTGAAAGAAGAAACTTTGTATTCAATGATTTGACATTGAGCTTTATAAAAGTAAATAGCATGATGGCTGTAGCTCTAATCTCTTCCATCTCTGTCAATAAATTCCCTTGATTAAATGCCAAATTATTTTCTTTTGTACTAAGCCATATTTAGTACTTCCATTTTGCACTTCCATATTTTCTTTTGGAATCTCTTGATGTAATGATTAAAGACCTGTTTTTTCTTTTTGTTGCCCTTGGGTTTTGTTCCTGTACTGATTTTTGATCAAGAGTATGCTTTTGAATTTCCCAGTTGTCCCCACTCTACTGAGCTTTCGTTCATAATATGAAGTAGTCTCAGAGTGCTTGACCTGGGTTACTTTTGTATGAAATTGACTTGAAAATACATTCTAGGAACAAGTCTAATGCGCTCCAACTAATCGCTGGGTGTTCAGCCCCCAGGACCAGACCCCAGCTTGTGCAAAGTAAAAGTCTCAAAATGTGTAAAGTGGACATTGGGTCCTCAGTACTAACTATTTCGCTATACAATTCTGCTCCAGTTTTATTGTACTACCTGCCAGTTAACGTATAGCTGTAGACAGACATTAAGTATGTTGCATCCTCCTGTGTTTTCTCCTTTTCTGGAAGCTAATGTGTCCTTTAATGACCCTTTTCCCCTTTTCAGTAGCTGTGTTGTGCAGATAATAGGTCATTTACAGTACAATCTGTCAATGATTAATACTTGACTAGAATAACAGTCGATTCTATATGCATTTTCCTGTACATGGTATAAAATACATAAGCAATTAAAAGAAATCTTGAGGGGCAATGCCACTTAAAATTCCATAAAACAACCTAGTAAACCACAGATTCTGGTGCTGATTTTTTACTTTGGATGATGCTGAGACATCAGGTTCCTGAGAATGTTCTCCACTTCATTAATTGTCTTGATACTTTCAGTAAATTGCTTGTCTCTTCTAAATTCTGATGTGGTTTTCTATTATTTAATTCTTAAAATTCTTTATCCCTGATTCTTCCCCTAGGGAAATTCTATTATAAGCATACTCTAAAGAATAATGAGTGTCACACACCCAAGCATGGTGTGCACACTGAAGCCAGAGGGGGAATGTACTTTCAATTTCAAGGAGTATTGGAACATATTGCATTTATTTATCACATTTTCAATTTATAGTTCACAGTTATTGCTTATGTTACAATCCTCAGGTATCCATGCTTATCACCCAGAAGTCTATGACATATTACATTGCAGTTATTCCATAGAAATATGTTTTACAGTGAAGTGGCTCAGAAATTCCCATTTTCAGTTTGAAAACGTTAGACTATTTTTTGAAAATTATTTTACTTTAAATATTTTATTACAAAACACACTATAATCATTAACAAAGCATGATGGAAAAAGTGATAGTATAGCATGAGTCTGTTTTTAAAGGTGGTTTGAAATGTATATATGATGTAAATTTGGGCATTCTTGTTGGTTGTAATTATTTGTCTTCGTTTACTTGAGTTTAATTTTTAAGTTGATATTACAGACTTGCTTGTTCAATACCTGCACATATGAAGAGATGGCCTCCCATCACATCTGTGTAGATAAGAGTGGCAAAAAGAGAGAAAAATATTACATCTCTCTTTCTGATATGAAATAAAGCACAAAGCTTACATTCTTAATCCAAATTTACACAGAAAGCGTTGTAGGAAGAGTACATTACATTATTGAACCTCTGTGTTCAGTACAGACCCATGGAAAGGAGACATTTTTATGGGTGCCTAAATCTGTTTGGTGATGATTATTCCACAATTCTGGTGATCTTGATACAGTACTCATTGCTTACACAGATTTCCCATCAAATTTGTTATTTCTGTTCTTGAAATAGAAATTCTGTGAAGTCTATTGATTATAGAACGGAAAAAGTAAAACTTTGAAACAATTCTAACCAGTTCACCTTTTTTTAAACAGATACACAATCTACATTATGCCTATGAAGTGTTTCTTAGCATCCCACAGTGTATCATCCAAACACTGAAAATTCAAAGCATACACTATGTGTTCAACTATCCATTAATGCATCCAAGGAGTGAAATTCTTTCTTAACTGAAAATTGTAAGAAAATTTATTGACACTAGTGAAGAAAGTATTTCCTAGGATTCCTTCTCAGCATTCTATGGTTTTGAAATTTAATGTTCAGTTTAGGAATGATTTATGCCAGTCATTTAAGTCCAGCCATCAGCATTAAACATATTTAAGCCTTGTTCTCAGCTTATCTACTCTATCATTCTTGCCAGCATTGAATAACAGTGTAAGACTTCATTCTAAACAAACAACTCCGGTGTGCCTTCCTCATTGTTAAAGCAAACATATTACTACATTGTTATTTCTCTGCTTTCAAGTAAAAATGTCTATAGCCTCTTTCTGAACCATCTTCCTGTAAGTTTCTATAAATTTGCTGTAGTAAAGGAGTATTGCATGTACATAGTAATGTTTTGAAAACAGATTTTGTATTTCCACGGTATTTGTAGTTTGACCTATAGCACTAATGCATGATGCAAGGAAAATGGAAGAGTAAAAAGATAAAATGAAGTAGTTTGATTGTAAACAAATACTTCTGATGAGTTTATTCCTTTGTTTTAGTTTTTCTTATTTCATTAATGGAAGCATAGTATTTGTAACAACCAATACAGAAAAAAGAAATTCTTATAGAATCATAGAATTGTTATGGTTGGAAGAGACCTCAAAGATCATCAAGTCCATCCTTCCACCCAACGCCACCATGCCCACTAAACCATGTCTCAAAGCGCCACATCTAAATGTTTTTTGAACACCTCCAGGGATGGTGAGTCCACCACCTCCCTGGGGAGCCCAATCCACTGCTTAATGACTCTTACAGTGAAGAAGTTCTTCCTAATAACCAGCCTGAATCTCCCCTGGTGCAACTTGAGACCATTTCCTCTTGTCCTATCGCTAGTTACCAGGGAGAAGAGACTGATCCCCACCTCGCTACAACCTCCTTTCAGGTAGTTGTAGAGGGCAATAAGGTCTCTCCTCAGTCTCCTTTTGTCCAGACTAAACAACCCCAGCTCCCTCAGCTGCTCCTCATAAGACTTGTGCTCCAGGCCCTTCACCAGCTTTGTTGCTCTTCTCTGGACACACTCCAGCAGCTCAATGTCCTTCTTGCAGTGAATCTTTCACACATTAAAGCACAAAATTTTTGTTAGTGGAAAGAAGTAATATCAAAGGTAATGGAACCAGTCTACTTGCAGCTAATCCAAGATGTCATCAGTCATAAAGTTCTGCCCACATGTACACTTACAAATGCTGTTTTCTCAGGTTAATAAGCTCCATTGCAATGAGTCTTTGAGATTTGCAGTGCTGCTTCTTAAGCCTTTGTTATGTTTATGGCTGTTTCAGAGTAAACTTTTTTATAAAAATATATAATAAATTAGCTAGATTTCAGTTATGTTTCTATTTTATTTTATATCTAAACGTATTGAATCTTTGAAAATTAAAGGTTTAATATGCAAGCAAAAAAGTCTCTATAATTAAGTTTTGATGACCTTTATTTTCAAGTCAGCCACTGTTTCTTTCTGTCTTTGAGTTCAGTGGAACAGAAATGAGAAACAACCTCAGACTATATTAGCTCCTCAGGCTTCATAGTTCACTCCTAATCCTCCTCTTTGGGCATTCCAGGTAACTGCCATCTTCTGCCATTTTACTTTCGGAAATGGTTCTAAAATGTCTATAAGAAGCTGCTTAGCTCTTCTCTTTTTAGGATTTAGTTTTTTTGGAAGACTTTAGGATTTAGCTGGGACACTTTCTAAGTTGAATGCATGCATTTGAAAACATATGATGTTTACTTACTACCATGCAAATGTCATGGATGACACTGACAGAAATTAGGTTATTTATTAGTACTGACCTTTGAACACATAAAGAGCTGTCCTAGTTGTTTTAACTAAGTGGCTAGTTTTCCAATTCGAAAAGCCCTATTCAGGTTGGTGTCTACTTTTACTCTTACTGATTTATTGGTATTTGTTCGGAAGCACTTGTAAACTAATGCCTTTGTTTCTCAAGCATTTGTTTTTATCAATAGTTCGTCTGCATCTGAGAAGACACTTTCCTGGATCTCTTTCATGTCCATTTGGTTTTATAAGCATTCCTCTGAAGATGTCATGAAATCTCCTTTGATATTTTCTTATGCATTTCCAAGTGTCTGTTTTACAACTAATTCCATCAAGCTTTCCTATTTATAAAAAAAAATTAAGTCATATGTGTGAGTATATGAAGTATGCAGCTGGTGCATCAAATCAAAACTCCTAAGTTGCTTTTATTCTAAGATAATAAAGATATAATGATGCTAAAGGTACATTTTTGAGAGGAAAGAAGAGCTCACTTTTGTCATTTTTTCCCTTTTACACTAGGGGTAAAGTTCAAGAAGTCTAGCAGCTTGACAGCTAAGGCAGTTCTACCCAAACCAAACTAGTAGAGATGAGCATTTGGAAAGGAGAAAAAATTTACTGTTTGAAATGCTTGAACTCAGTACCGAACTGGTTTCAATACCTATCATTTTTCAGAAGGATTATATTTGCTCGAGATCTAATATTTCATTTCTTCATTTAATTTGTTAACAATTCACATTTGATAACTTCCAAGAAGATGTGGAACCAAAGCAAAGAAGCTATAAAAATTGTATGTAAAGACATTGCCTGTACATGGGAAACAGAATCCATACTTTTCCAGTCTTGTGTTGTTCAGAAGTTGGCTTATATGTTTTATTACATTGATTTGTAGTGGCTTTCTAATGTTTTTCTGCAGTTGAAAGTGAATTAGAATAGCAACTAGAAGGAAATTGCCTCTGTTTTCCAGACTTTTCTCAAGTCCTTTTTGTAATGATTGCTGTAGATTTCCAGAATACGTAGTCAGAACTTTTATTAATCAATGGTCTTTAAAGGACTTATAGTCAGAGATCAATTACTCAGAAGTAAAGTGCAAAAACAATGCAGTACCCTAATGAATTTTCCTGACTGTTTGATATTTGACTGTTATGAATAATCTAATTAAATATTCTATATTGGCTTTTTATGTTGCATTAAAAGAACTCAGTTGTTTGGTTTTTTGGTTTGTTGGGTTTTGGTTTTTTTTTGTTTCTTTCTCAAATTGAAATAAAGCTATACAGACACGTGGCACTCTAACATTTTAGCAAGTTACATCCCGTGATATATAGGAGTTGTGGAATAAACAATTAATTCTCAGCAAAAATTTCTGCAGAATTGCAATTGAGTAAAGTAGACCCAGATTTGCTAATGTAGGAAACCCTCCAATTGATATTTCTAGCAGCTTCTCTGGAAATGAGATCTAGCTTTCTTTTTTAAAGAGGACTTCTGTCAAAAATTCAATTTTATGTAGAAAATTTGTGCTTTTTTTTTCGGCTGCTTTTAGGGGAAAAAATTCTTACTGCAAAAACTTTGTTTAATTCAAAATATTATTTATCATCAAAGCCTTTTTTTTTTTACTGGATACAAAAATGTAGCATGGAAAGCACATATGCATTTTTAAGGGAGTAATTAATCATAAAATTATATCAGGACCTGTCTCACCTTTGCTCTCTTACTCTCTTCCTTCAAATAGTTGTCTGCTCTGTAACCTCCATCTCAATAGACTAGAAAACTGTCCTGTTCAACTGTCATCAAAGAGCTCTCTGTGACTAGACATTATCCACATATCTTTCTTTTTCAAACATTTTTCTTCTTTTCTTTTCTTGTGTGTTTCTTCTTGTCTTTTCCTTGGTGATGGCTCTTAACAAATAAGCGACTTGACTTTTTTACAATTCTTCTTGGTGACTGTTAGAAATTGTTGTCTGTCATCAAACAACATCAGACTTTAAATATTTAAAACTCACATAACACTTTCAGTGTAATTATTGTGAAATATTAATTAAAAATAAGTCTATAGGTTGCCCATATTACCCCTCTGTAATGAATGAAAAAGTTACTCATTCCTTGTGTGAGAAACAGCTAGGTAAACTCAGTATATTACCCTCTTCAAAGGCAAATGATAGAAAATATAATTATTCAGCTCTGCTAAAATCCACCAAAGTTTTTTTGGAAGCTGTATACCAGGTTGATCTGTGTCAAGGGATGCCAACTGAAAGACATCATCTTGCAGGAGGTGTTGCACATCTTTTTGAAATTTATAGATCCTACAGAGGTATTTTTAAGGTTGGAATGAGGGAAGAAGCAGGCATAAAAATAAAACATTTTTAGCAGTTCCCAGTATATTGCTCTAGTCACTATTTGCTTTATTTATTAGCCTATCAGACCCAAATGCATACACACTCTTACCTGTGACAAACTGGCAAGTGGGATATAAAAATGAAAGATTTTTTCCCTTAGCTGGTGGCTAAGAAAACATTGATCTTCCCTAAACTAACATTAATCTTAGAAAGGCAGCAAGAGGCTTGTAGGTCTTTCATGGAGGTTGAAGGCAGTAAATTGGAAAGAAAAAAAAAAGATCCTTTTGTCCATATTCCTTATTGTTGGGAATATTTTATCACACTGTGGTTGCCAGTTGATTGTAACTTTTATTTCATTAAAGTTTCATGCTTGGAGCATAACTATGCACTCTTTAAAATAATTAATTTAGCCAGTAGTCTATAATGTACTTTATTAGAAACTAGACTTCTTTTGCTGCGTGTATCATTAATAGAATCAGTTTGGTGATAAACTTATAGAAAAGCCTCTGAAATATTCAATACAACAATCTCTAGTGAGAAATTCCAAAGTAGTGACAGACAGTATCTTATTTTCTTAGCTGATCAGGTAATTTAAAAAAGCACAAAAGTGCATGGAAGCAATTATTTTTTAGCTTTCTGAAACAGAAGTAGCAGGGCTTGGGAGCATGATATGCAGATATTTTGGGGAGTAGGTTGGATGTTTTGATTGCCATGCCATCTAAACTCCTCCTTCTGCATTTCCCAATCCTTAATTCTTCATGAAAATTTTATATAACCTGTGATGGCTGCTTTGTTGTTGTGAAGAAGAACCTGGATTGGTAAAACTGGATTTGGATTCCAGTTAGGACACAGTCTTTGTACCTGGGCCATTTGTCTAAAAGAGACATTCAGAAGATGTTAATGTTTTTAAATTTATAAAATGAGTTTGTACATGGTTGATAATTCCATAAATTTCATGTAAATGCACAGACCTTACTTTTAGCACAAAAGGTAGAACTTGGCAGCAGCAAATGCAATAATTTTGTATGCTCTTAACGCTACAATAAAAACAAGCCCCTCTCTCTCAGCCCCCCAGATCTGTCACATGGACATAAACACACTTTTCAGTGTTGCAGCTTACTTTCTCTCTGATTAGTAAAATGTGTAGGGAGAAACCTCTTGTCTTTGTGTAACTTGAGAACATTCTCTAAACCCTCACATTTTTCTCTGACATAGAACAATGTAATATCTTACAGCTACTTATCTGCTGTTATCTGTCCTCTAATACTCAGGATGGCTCATGCCAGTACATGTAAAAGTGGTCGTATACCGCATAGCTGTGCTCTTTCATCATTCTGGAGGTATTCATCAGCCATGCCACAGGCTATCGTCATTGTTACAAAAGGTAAATGCTCCTGGGTAAAGTCTGGACATGCTAGCTGTGTGTCAAAAAGAGTGGAAAATGGCTAAGAGTGAATAAAATGCCTTTCACTGTTCATCTTTGGCCCTGCTTTTTGGCAATATGTCTATTCGATTGTAGATTTACCTACATTACTAAAGTCTTGCTAATCTTTTATAAATGCATAGTTTTAGTTTTTGAAGTGTTTGAAACTGTCATTGCTGTGAAATAAAACTGTCACCGGCTGTGAAGACTTAGCTATCTTTGCATTTTTGAGTATCGCTTAAGAATGGGATTTGGTTTCCTTTGTATGGTAGGTCCTGAATCAGAGGGAGGGGGTGTCTCAACTTGAAGCTGAACTACTTCGAGGTTCTGTGATGGCTGATTAAAAAACATTTCTGAGTTCAGTTTTGCAAACAGAATCAAGTCAGAAAAGTGAAAGTTCACCAATTTACTGTTTTAAAGAGAAAGCAGACATAGAACCTCATCTTTGAGTGACAGATAAAATTTAAATTCAGGGTTGGCAAATGTTCAATGTTACTGGGTTTTGACTGAATCCAGTACCCCAGGAAGAATATCGATGAACAAATATCTTTGTTGGGTTTTTTTTGTTTGTTTGTTTGTTTTGTTTGTTTTGGGTTTTTTTTTACATTTGAATTTTCCATTTTCCTCATCTCTCAGACTATCCTAGTGAATAAATTGTACATTACAATGAGTTTAAATTATGAGTTCAAAGTGAAAAAAATCACTGTTTGCATGATTATACAGTAAACTATATCTGAAACAATGTCTGTAATGTATGTTGTGAGGTATCAAGTCATGTAATGCTAATTATGAAAGTTATTATCTAGCCATATAGTAATGACATGATTAGATAAAGAAAGAAAGTTTATAATTATAGCATGCTTATTCAATGACGTACAGAGGCTCCAATGGCTCTGTAAATGTACACATTAATAGTTTCCATTATTCATATATGAACTAAATGTTTTGATGCCAGAGGGATTAAATTATTTTGACTTACTAAGTTGAGGGCAATTTTTGAGAGTTGATAGTAACTTCTTTCAGTTGTGAAGCACATATAATGCTCCAGATTTGAACTGTAACTTCTGTAGAGAAAGGAAGTTGTGGAGATCGGTCCTGTATGCCTGAAAATATATTTGGTACTAAAACTTAATGGATGAAGACATTTATAACAGTATGTTCTCACATCTTTTATTCCTATACAGTTTTACCAAATTATTCCCATCAGCCTGCTATTTTCATTTCCCTTATATTTACATATATTCTTTTCAAATAACGTAAAATTGTGTGGAAAAAAATTGCTAAATTATTTTTGAGGGACAGAAACTGAAAGAGAAAGAAAAGGGTGATAGAAGTTATGTTCTTGTCTAAAGTATCAAATTACAATCAAAGAAATTAAAAGGTTGTGCTTAGTGTTTGCCTTGGATGGATTTTGTAGTTTACACAGCTGTGTGGTTCAAGAACTATATCAATGGAGAAAACCATAGTGAATCTCCATGGAGAAGGAAAATATCTAGGTGAGACGCTAACTTGCTGCTTATTCCTATTAAAAATATCTGTGCAGCTTACAGATCGAACATCTATGTTTACTATTAACATTGGAGAAACCTCCATCCTGATTTTTCAACAACCTTTCAGTTTTTATTGGAAACATCTTGTCAACTCACTTTCATTTCTGTCCTGTACTCTGAGAATGCCTCTGTGCTCTCTCTATTCAGCGTCTGCATCTTCCCAGTGAAGCCAAGGGCCTGACAGATTAAACTTGGTGGTTGGTATTTTGTCTTCCCTAGTATTAATGTAAGCTCTTTGGTTTGTTTGTTTTTGTTTTTGTTTTTGTTTTTTTCCTTACTTGGCTGTTCACTTAGACATCACCAGGAGTCCTCTATTTTAGTTGTTTACCTTCCACTGCCTTCATTTTAGGTGATGGAGATCATAAACTGTTCCTAGAAACACATGCACAATTGCAAGTGTTTATCATAGTTGTTTTGATGATGGTTCATCTTTCTGCCACAACTTAGTATATCACCTTCATGAAAAGCCCGTATTGGCTTTTTCCTACACTGCATGAGCTACAGCAGTGCTGGAACCCGTGAAAGTGATGCTGTTTTTTATTCCTTTCTTCAATACAGATCAGTGTCCTGACTTGGATTGCTTGTTGTAATGAGTGCTGTTCAGGGAGCAGGGGTATGGCTAGACTTTGGCTCTCAATCCTCCTTGTCATTTTATTTCAGATCACTTTTCATGTAGCATCTTTGATTCTCAGTTGCCTTGAAAAGAGAACCTCACTCCATATACCTCATTATGAACACATAGAGTCCTACTTCTTCTACATATTTGAATATTTTGCACTCCCAGGTCTATCTGTTAGTTAATAGACTGTACAAGAGCAAAACAGCACCTCATGGAATAGAGCAGTCAAAGAAAAATAATCAATTACATATTCTGTCGTATAGAAGGCTGTTCATGGCATTCTTTTGAAAGGGAAGAGAGGCAAAGTTAATTTACTGAATAATATGTTGCAAGTATGAGAGAACAGAACCAATCATTAAAATGAATTGCATCCATATAGTCATTTTAAGTGTCTGAGATGCAGTGGTAGGCCAAGCTTTACAAACAGTTATTTGTCATTGTGCAGAGACACAAACATACATGACAAAGAGCAAGCAATAACGGTGAGTGATCTTTGCCTTGAGGCGAAGAAGAGCACCTGCATGTCCAACAGCTCTTGACTTCTAGTGGGGTAACACAATGCAGGTGCTCATAAAGAGCCTTGGGAATTGTTTTCTTCTCAGAAATAAGATGCTGCTTTCAGTTCCACAGTCCGATCCTAAAAGTACCGCCTGAAGAAGAGGGAGGTGTGCAATTCTGAGATGCTAATTAAGTGTTGGACCAGGGTTAGATTGAGGTATATAAATAACTGGTGAAAGAATTAATATATAGGTGCTGGAGAGGATGTTTGGCATATTAAATGATAATAGAGTTTAGTAAATTTCTGTATTCAAGAAGCAAATGTGTTCTGTGGGAGAGGTTTGGGTTTTTTTAACTACCATTTTTATACTCTGGGAGAAGGGGTGGAGATGGGCGGAAATAAATGCTTACATTAAAATAGATCTACAATCCTCTAATAAAATCACGGTCCCTTTGAGCCAGGTATTCTCTGCACATACTTGACAGCATCTTAGTGTCTAAACAGCCAAAATGAGCTTGGAGAAAAGGGGGAAACAGCTTAGTATGCACCTATGAAGAAAAACTGTGTCAGAGCTACTTTAAATGACAATCATGATTGAACATGTATAACATGATGATCCTTTCTTAATGTTAGCTTTAGGTTTGAGTGCTTCTTCTGCACCCCCTTCTATTTTTTGAGGAATAAAAAAAGTCTGATTATTAATGAAGAGAAAAATATTATACTAAAATTAGGGAAAGCTTAGTGTTTGGCAGTGTAAATACTCTGAAATTGTTTTGTTAGATATTTCATTGTGTGAACCACGTAATTAAAGTTAATTTGCATGACATTTATCAATTTAAATCTCTCTTCCTGGACTGTAGCTGGAATTCTAGGTAGGTATAGCTGGTTATTTTTAAGCAATAATTATTTTGTCTATTTTAGAATATTGTAAATCAAGATTCTCAAGGGGGGAAAAAAAGCTTTTTAACTGATGAGTTGCAAAACTTTTCCAGATCTGCCTGTGTGTCTTGGATGTTTCTGAAACAAATTTATAATGATGAGAGTAATATTTGAGATAGTGTGTTTTGGAATTTACCAGTTGTATAGCAATGAGATCCAGAGAAGACAGATCAGACCCCCTAATGTGACTTAGGGTGAGTCTGGAAGACAAAACAGTTTTGGCTGCCTTGCTGTGTGATAGCTCTGTTCTTGGCACAGATGAGTTGCTAAAGCAACCTTAAGTGTATTGATGATCTTTAAATGGTCCAGGTCATTAAAGCCGGTAGTCTCAATGTTTTTTGCATCAAATGCATTTGATTGATTTTTTTTAAACGGAAAGTGGTTTTAAGGTGGATTTTAAGGTATTTATTAGTGGCACATTTTTTAACACGGTAATTTTCCAGGCAAGTTCCTCACAAATTGATAAAAAGATGGGGCAGGTTTTGGCCTAAACAAAACACGACAGATTCTTTTACCAAGACTTTAAAAAGAACGAAGTCTAAAAATCACAGAAAGACATCACTTCATATGATGTAGTCATTTAAAAGAAAATGAGAAGTTGTTATTAATTATTTCTTTGTATCATTCTGTGGGACTTCTCATTGCAAAAGCTTGTGTTAAACATTTCCAAGAAATTAATGTAATGAACTAACCTAGTTTGTCTTGGCTTTCTGTAGTGTTTTTATAGGAGATTTAGACAGTAATCAAATCCAGCTCTTCTTTGTTTCAGAGAAAATAAAAAATTCTCTTCAAAACGATTAGCTTTGTTTAGAGATATTATTTTCATAGCTGTAATGACATCTAAGCATGGGCCAGGCATTGTGTTATGTGTTGCACAGACAGAACAAAGTCTTTATTCCTAAAGACAGAGAAACTGAGAGCTAGTGGAAGAGAAATCCGTATAAGTAGGACTAATATCACTGAGCAAGTGCAAGGATTAGAGAAGGAGAGCAGATGAGAAATCTTTCTGTGTGTTATATAGTGGAAGAAAAAATGCGGGAGAAGAAAGGGGGCAGAAGATGAGTGGAAGTGAAGGAAACAGTTAATACATTTAACCAATTCGTGTCTGGAAGAAACATGCAAAATTCTTTGCAGGGTGATAACTGGAGGGTGCATTTGAAGAGGTGGTTTTGGAAGAGAGCTTGTAACAGTGGGGAGTCAGTTTAAACTGGGTGAGGTGTAGCTGCTCAGCCAGAAATACAACAGAAACAAGAAAGCAAATGTCTAAAGGGTGAAGCCAGCAGGACAGCAGGACTTAGGACAAAGATGCTTTGTGGCATAACAGCAAAAGCAGCAGATATTGTTGGGGAGAAACATTCAGTGGTTGATAGACAAGATACTGGGGGCAAAAGAGTTAAAAAAAAAAAAAAGACCACATGAACTATTGGATTGACACATCAACTCATCAGGGGAGTGGAGCAGGCAAAAGGTGGCTGAAACATACAGTGAACCACCTCTGATGAGCAAGTCATGAAAAGTGACTTTGTGATGTGTGACAGTGAGAGGGAAGAAGCAGATAGGTCACACTGAAATAGTTTAGGAGCTGGTCAAAGTAGAAGCTGAAGTAATTAAAACTGAATTCAGAATAGCAATACATTAAGAATAAGGTGAGCCTGATGCTCTGGTGGGATGACAACATGGTTGACGTTTGGCAGAGGTGGAGAGGCCAAGTCTTGATGGCATACAGGGTATGATAACCTGGGCTCAGGACCTCCTTCCTGCTAGCTTGAAGGAGCTAGTATGTAGCTGAGTATGTAGTTCACAGCAATATACAGGAAGAAGAAAGAATGAGTGCTACAGAACTTCAAAAAACATAAAAATGAGAAAAGGAAGAGGAAGAAAGAACTGAAAATGACACCAGCTTGTATGGAGAACTACAGTCTGACCCCCAGGCATCCAGCAAGAGAAAATGACAATAAATGATGAATTAAATGAGATAGTTATGCATATCAATTAATGAACCTCATAATGGGGGCTGAATTTATTTTAGAAATTGTTTTTAAAGTAGGTGATCTGATCTGACATGTACAGCTTTGTTTATTCAGTTATTTTGAACAGCTAGCATCTAGGAAGCACAGGTGTGAATTCCTTTTTTTTCCTTCTTTTTAGTTAGAGAGCTGATTGCAAAGGCTTTTGAAAACTTGGCTTCCTCAATAAGTATTTCAAGTTCTCTGTAATCATTTTGAATACAAGATTAATTATTTTCCTGCAGTAAGACATTACATTGAATGCAATTTATTTCTGATAGCTTACTGCATGGCTTGCTTGCGAATGTTTACATGTAAGCAATTTCTGCTTCTAAAAGTTCATAAATAATAAAGTAGTTCTGATTTATTTGGGCTTCTAAAGGTGGAAGTCAGCCTGATTGCAGGAATTGGGACAAAAATGCTGTGCAGCTTAACAGCAAAAGCAGCAGTTGTTGTGGGGAAAAGACATACAGTGGTTGAATGGTCGAATTCAGCTGGGCAAAAGAGCACACATTGCATGGGGTATGAAGCAGAATTTTTAAAAAGTATTAACTTTCATCTTGTCATATGCCAACTTCATAATTCTATTTGTATATCACATGAGTTATGCTGTTAGTAATCCTTTCAGTAGGAAAATCAAGCTACTCCTGTAAAGTCTGGGAAATCTGGTTGTTCTCACCATCAGAAGGATTTTCTGGAAGCACCCCTGAGTGCTTCTAAACGTTGAAACAAATTCCAAACAAGAAAATCAAATGCAAGTGCTTGTAATTCATTCTCCTAAAGCATTTAAGGCTATATAATGTATGCACATGTATAAGTAGAGATTTTAGTTTCAATTTGAAATGATTAAAAAGTCTCAAAGAGAAAACTAGTGCATAAATCAGTAAATCACTGAAACATATGCTTAACATAAGCATGCATGTTGTCCTCAAGGAGGTGGCATTTGGGATGTAAATACATGTTAAATCCTACTCCTGTATCTTTCCTTTTATTTTATTTTATTTTATTTTTTAAATCTGAATCTGAGACTGGGTTAATAGTTGGTTCTTATTGCCCAGCCAAGGTTAGGACTCCACTATATGTAATTATATCCCTATTTCTCTGATGAGGAGGCAAATGAAAGCGAAATAAAACTGCTTTCCCACATTAACATAGGATGCATATGGACTGCAGTGTGAATTGAACACAAGATGGATGAAAACTTTTCTCCAGGAAGATGGCAATGAAAATAACCACCAATTTATCTCTCTTTTGTGTTTTGTTTTTCCTTCAGTTATATATAAATAAAATGGGGTAGAGTCTTGGGGTAATCCACAGAACTGTAACAAAATGTTGTTCAAGTCCTAAATGTCCCAGATGGTTTCATTTACTGTTCTGAATAAAAATTAAAACAGTTCTTAGCCCAGGATTTTCAACTTAGTAAACTCATCTGAAAAGGAAATTAAGAAGTCAAAAGATGGGAACTCAACTTCAATTTCTTTGTAGATTTAGCCCAGAAAGACTCATTCAGTTTAAGAATAGCTTAGTGACAGCTCCAAATTTATGTCTTAATAGAATACATGCAGATATGAAGAGGACAAAGAAAGCCATTCTTTTTCTTACTGAAGTATTGTTTTTATTTTCTAGTGGGAATAAAAGATATATGTGCTGTATCTCCAGAAATCATTATGCTTGCAATTTTTGGATGCAAATAATGATACTGTAACAGCTAAAGCAGTTTCTAAAGTGATCTTAGAAGCTATCATCTTTAAACAGGATTCTTTTGATTGGCAGTCTAGTTCTGGAATAAATACTAAGTTCAGATTATTTTTTTTGGGGGGGAGGAGGGCAGGTTGAAATGTGTGCTAGGATTGTTTGGAATATATCTAAATCATGGTACTCTCTTTTACTTGTGGAATGATACTTTTAAGTGCAAACTGATCTGAAAAGATATTTGTTATTACCGAATATGTTTCTTAGTATTAGAATGTTATAACCATAGTGGTTTAAGGATATCGGGTAAGGTTTGGTGCACAGAGGCAACATCCTTTGTTAGACCACTGTTGGAAGAAGTAGATAAACTTTTCCCCCTACCCCGCATGAACCAGCTTATTCACCTGTGTTCTGGCTTCCTACAGGCCTGGTTTATGACAATATTAATCTGATGTTTCCTACACAAATCATCTAGGTATGGGTGGTTCTTTTTATGGTACAAGATCAGAATCTTTATCTTTGTCCACTTTGGTCTGGCTTCGTCACAGGCGTGAGTAGCCTGGTGGCACCCTGTGAATTTCAGAACTATACCAGCAGTGGTGTGCCATGGGGCAGCTCTGGATCAGGAATGTGCAAAAGCATGGGAAGAGGAAGGTTGAGGCTAGCTTGGTGCTTTTTGCATTGTGTTGCACTGTCTGCCAAAGATATATGCTATTTACTGTTTTCTTCTGTGTTTGTGTTGAATGAAGTATTGGAGATTCCTTGCTTCTGAAATTTCATCAGAGATTTACGTCCTATTATTTCCATGACCATTATATGGCTTACATGGGTGAAGCATATACTGAATCTGACTTGCATTCACTCTTCATTCAAAATGCATGGTTGCCACACCTTTACCTGAAGCATAATGAGGAAATTTTGGGGGGATAGATTTTAGATTTCATTCTATTTTGTGTAAAGGGTTAAATACTTGATTGCAAGTGGTGTTCAAATGTCTGGAATGGAAATTTGGTCTTTCAGAAGATGTTGCTCTGTGGAATAAAACCGTGTAATGAATTCTGCGCATTTACTGGGGACTCATTATTCACATCAAAGAAAGTAAACTTTAAATCTGTGCTCAATGCCATAGGTTCTAGAGGGGTGATGAACTGTGACATAAGGCTCCAAATAACTTTAAGCTTAACAGCTGTGAAATTGCATGAAACCACAGTTATTTGCATATAAAAAAATAGAAGTCTTTGGATATGAATGAGACACTTCTGCTACCAAAAGAAATTTCTACAAAAAGCATTAAAAAAAAATAATGAAGGCACTCTCCAGAGACATTTATGAAGACATTGAAAGTGTTATCATACTCATTGGGCTGGATTGTCTCACTTACTGGTTACTTGATTTACCTGGTAAGGGTAATTACTGGATTTTATGTAGGAAAACTATTGAGGTTCAATAACAGAATGTACTTTCTCTGGCTTTCAAAACAACATTATGTAAATACACAGTAATGAGTTCACACCAGGAGAGAGAATTCAATGATGTTTTTTTCCTTGATCATATGCATTGTCTAAATTTGAACTCCAGATTTGTCGTTGGCTTGACATGTTCTTCATAAACAAGTATTGGGACTTAATGAGCAAGTAGGGTGTAACATCACAGCAGAAACAATCTAAGAATATCAAAATGATTCTAATGGACAGTGAAGTCTTTGCAGCATAAATTTAATGTCTTACACAAAGAATCTCTGTAGGTAGAATGATAATGCTTTTTGATAGTCTAACAGTTTTTCCTCCTCAGGGATACCTATTAACTGAATCTTTGAAATGTTTTGTATCAACCTTTTTTTCATATCCCTTGTCAGTTTTAGATGGTTCTTTTCTGTTTAGTTAAATGAATTTCACTTTTGACATATACTCTAAAGTGTAGTTCTACTCCATAAAAATGACACTACTGGGTCCTATATTTACTTTGCTTCAGCAACTAAATGTCAAGAATATTTACTGTTGAAAGTGTTACTTGATAAATCCTATATCTGAAAGCTCAGGCTAGATTGTAAGAGCCTCATGGTTTTTGGTCTTTTTGTCCATTTTCAATGATGCAGAAAAGTTCTGCAAGAGAAATTGTGCTGCTGGGCTTGCAGAAGTGTAGCTGACCAGAACTCATCAGACAGCTGCTTTGGTGATGCCCAAGAAGGAAAATCCATTTTCTCTCCCTTGTCTTGGACAACTATATATGGGGGTTTGACATTTAAGCTGGGATATGGCTGATTGTCCACAAGGATCAAATCTGTTCGTAGTTTGGCATAGTCTGTGTTAGAAACCTTGTGAATGTGTATTTCTTCAGCTGCAGAACTGTGTCCAGCCTTTGGATGTTACTTGCTATTGAGGCCAATTTGCTGTAGATAGAAATCAACTATATCTCAAACTATGTGGTCTGAGGTATAATGCTCAGATGTATGTCTTCTAACTATCTTTCTGAAAGCGATGATCTAGAAGGTCCAGATCTTCTATCCAGCGGACCCTGAAATTCAGGGCACACAGACTTCACAAACATCTTATAATGCAGTCACGTTGTAATTGTTGTCAAAGTCAAAAGATGCACAGAAAAGAATAATCAATACATATGTGCAAAACCATCCCTTTACTTTCCATGTCATTTGGAGAAGCCTTTGGGTTTTGGCCATACCATTTGGGGGATGATTCCCTTCTTTCCTTCTTTACCTTCCCAGTCTTGTCTTCAGGCTGTCATCTCTTCTACAAACATCAGTCTCTCAAAAAAAGGGAAGACGCAGCTATACATGTTAGGTGGCCTTCTTGTTTGGCTTCAAATCCCCTGTGTCTGAGTTGCTGCTTATACTGCCAGCCCAAAGTCCAAATCGGGAACATTTGTTCCTGATGATCCTGGACTGAAACAAACACACTTCCTCTGTGGTGATTCCGTTTGGATAGATGGCTACTAGGATTAGTGATACTACATTATTGCTGTTCCTTTATCAGCCCAGAATATCCCAGTGTAATAGGGAGATCAAAAGGCAGAAGTTAAGTGACAGTAAAAATTAAAACAAATGTTCAGAAAGAAAAATGTGGATGTATTTTTAGTCCACTTTAAAGGAAGCTTCCGAAGGAAGTCAGAGCAGTTCAGATTTCTGTTCAGCCTGAATTCTGTGACTTTTGCATGTAGTTGTACAATATATGCTGAGACTGTGTGGCCATAAATTTGCTGCTGTTGGTGCTTGCACTGCCTTAAAGAATGAAACTACTCATAATAATTAATTAGTCACCTTTGCAGAACTTATGTGTTCAAAGAAATATTTCTAAGCATGCTACATCTGCTAATAATTAAAAAAAAAGTTTTCCTTAACAGTTATTATAACGTACTGTAATATGAACAGATGTTTTTTAATTACCATACTGCGTTTTAACGTGTCTGAAAACCAAAGCCGTGCAATATCTATTTGTACTTGAATGTTTTTTTAAAATATTATGTTCATTGGGATTTTATGGCATACTTCCCGCTATCATGGATAAGTTTTGTTCTAGTGAGATGTACAATTTGGGGTTTCCCAAATTTTACTTCATTTCTTGGTACCAAAGCCTGATTTTTTTTTTAAATCTGCAATCAAAGCATTCTTGATCTTTTATCTTCCTACGTTTTAAAAGCGTGTGTCAATATACAGCAACCATTGCCATGCTAATGTCCCTCTGAATAGTATATAATTGCAAATAAAAGTAAAGGTAATAAGTCATCAAAAAATTAATTTTATATTGTAACCCTTTCCAGAAGGTGTGACATTTTAATGCCTGGGCCTTCATCAGACAGATTTATTTGCTGATTTGTAAGATTAAATATTCATTTACATTCATTCACTTTGTTAGAGACAATCTATCTGTAAAATGATTGGATAAAAAAAAAATAGTTCTGACCTAAAATTTAGATTAAAAAAAAAATCAGGTTGCCAGAGGAAAAGGTCACTGTTTTGGGTAAGCATTCCTGAAAGATAACATGAAAAGAACATTAGTGTTTTTATTACCTAGGAGTAGCAAATTTAAAAGAAAAATAAACAAGCCAAACTCAAGTGTTTGAGCATATCTGAAACCTGGAACGATGTATCTGAAAGTAAATCCGAAAGTGGGAAATCAAAGCTGCATAATTAAGTTTTAAATTAGTATCTTAATCTGATTCATGCTACTTCTCTGACAAAAACTGTGTCCTGAGGCCACTGACTGTCCCTCTGACCCCTCCTGAGACCCTGACTGGCCCTGGGCTCTACTCACCCATTGCTGTGTGCCTCCTAGGGGTCAGTGGGTGCAGCAGGGAGCCTTCTCATCCAGCCTGCCCAGACTCTGGGGGCTCTTCAGGGTGCCTTGAACATCCCCTGTCCTCCCCAGGACCCTCAGGGACAGCCCAGACCCCCCGCCGCCACAGCATTGC
>NW_009612465.1:33154-47525 GCF_000690535.1 Cariama cristata
TGTTCCCTTTCCCATTTGGTGCTTCTATGTCTGCCGGAATATCCCCTGCAACACCTCCTAAGCAAGCCCCGGGTTGTGAAACATAGAAGGATAGACCTGGCCGGGAGGGAAGGCCAGATGGCACTAATAAGCCTTAATGGCCCTGATGAGCCTCACCTGGATCCTCCCCACCCCCATGGACCCAGGAGCCCATTTAAGCTCAGCTGCCGCTGTGAGGGGGCTCACAGCCCTTGTTCTTGCTACACTGAGCTGAGCTGGCTCTCACTGCTCTCTAAGAAAATGGGTTTTAGTGCATGGCTAATGAACACACAGAAGTGGTAAGTGCTGGGATTTATTCTTTCTGATAAATTTTCTGGTTTTGGTGTTCCTCAACCTAGGCTAACCACAGTGGAACTGATCCTGGTGTCTCCAAAATCTAGAGGCTGATGGATGTTTTTTACAGACTCCTGGGCTGTATGCTGAAAGGCAGGTTACACTTATCAGAAGATAGAACCTTAAAGAGCAAAATCAACCTGCTTAGGTGAAAATCTATTTTGACCAAATATCTAGAACTATGGGAATGTATCTGAGGCTTTCTTCATTTGCATTGGCTATTCAAGTAGAAAGTCATAACTATGCCCTGGTCCCTGGAAGCTCCCTTGTATAACTGGTTATTTGATATTTTTTTCTTGCTTGGTGTAGAGTGGAAAGCTTGTTCAGCAACTTGTGAAGCTCAATGTGTTTTCTGATCCCATATCCCCTTACCAAATATCCTGTGAAAGCAATTTGTTGTCTGGCTGGGTAATATAGCAAGCTATTAAAACAGACTATTAGCTATAGAATAGTTACAGATTGGTAACATTGCCAGGTGCATACAGAACTTATATTTTCATGTTCAGAAAGGCAACAAAATTTGTGTTTTATAGTAAAGAATTTCACATAAATCCACAAAAAAAACTAGCAAGGAATTACTTTCTAGTATCTATACAGTTCTTTCCCCCCTCCCCCTCCTTCTTTGCTTGGGTTTTCTAGTCCTCTCTCTTCAATATGAAATCCTCTGCGTACTTGCCAAAATTGTATTAAAAACGTTGTACACTACATTTGAAAGCAAATATACTTCAGAGAGTAATTGCCAACAAAGCTGGCATGTACTAGAGATTCTTGTGACCTTACTGCTTTGTGAAAAAGGCTGTTTCACCTGACCTAAGAATTGTTAATGATGGTGGATAAAGTGATTGTTTAATACTTACAGGTGAGACCTGTGGATTTAGCTGGAGGTCTTAAATTATTTCCCCCAAACACTTTTTTGTCTATCAAAGGGTAGCAACTCCGAATACAATCATCTTTGGGTAGGTTTTACTGTCTCGGTGAAAAGTTCACATATAAATGATGCTGAATCATTGTGTATATCTCTTTAAAAAAATCTAGAGTGATGCAACACTAGATGTTGTAAAGGCAGACACCTACAGTGTTTGGCAGTGTATTGTCTAATTTCTGGCTCCGTGCTCATTGAAAGGAATCCAAAAATCAGCAGGCTTTTTTGTGCAGCATGTGGAAAGTGACAGGGGCTTGGGGGAGTGGGGAAGGAATGAGACAGGGGAAATGCTGCTCAGTGACAGCTGAAATACCTAGAGGTAGTCAGAGACACACTACATACTTTATTTCTGTCTTAGAAATTATTTGATTGTTGCATAAGATTTATACAAACTACAAAAATAAAACCCTTTGTGTTGGAAACTGATCATTTACCACAGAACTGGAGGGATCACCAGGGTCATCGAACAGAGGGGAGAGGAGAGAGCTTTTCAGAACAGACCATTCACTTCAATAGTAAGATTTCAACCACTTGTCTGCAGCACAACTGCTACTCCATTTTTTTCCACCATTCAGTCTTGACTGATTGATGTTAGTTGAACTGAGGAAGATGCTGCTGCTGAAAACACTTGGAAAAAGGCAGCAAAATCCTCACAGTGAAAGATTTATATTGAACATTGAATCTTGTATGTGAAGATGCTAAGCTCTTCCAGCATGGAGATCTGTTCTGAAAAGCCAACATGTCCTGTAGTTTATGATCCTGGTCTTGACTTTTCTAGGTACTCTTTTCTCTTCTTGTTTCTGTTATTAGTTATGAATTAAGAATGATTATACTGCTAAAGGCATGTAATAAAATATACAAGAAATACTCTGCAATGTATACAGTCAGCATTTTTGCAGAATCTTGAGCCTTTGAGATCTTGCAGCTTTGCATCTCAGTCTTCATCAGTGTTTTTGCACTTAAAGCAAGGAGGGGCATGAAAATAGAAACGTAGAGCCGGCTCTGGATTGCTGTGATTTCCTCCCCCCCCCTTCTTTTCTGTGAGGCTCTTTCTACTAGATTCAGTATACCTCACAGTAAAAGAAGAAAGTGATTTCTTTCCTATATGAACTGTAAATTTCCTACTGATTAAACATCTTCTTAAAGGTGCTATATGAATACCATGTCTTCCTTTAACACTTAAGCATCATTATAGTGCCTCTTTATTTGCAATGTTTTGGCTACATTTTGGGTTTGAACTTGACTCTGTAATGCACAAGTATTCTGGTGTATATCGAGACTTTCCACAACAGTAAAGTTTTCCCTGCATTTAGTACTTGGAAATTTTAGAGATTTTTCCTTTAAAAGTGATCTTCCCACACAGATCTTGAATACAACTACAGGAAACTATTCTCCAGTTGCTATATAGTTGTTGCTATACATATCTTGTTGGAAGAAGCCCTTGATGAAACATACTCTACACAAGCATCTTAAATATTAAATAATCACTATGTGCATAGTAAGCATTTGACTTTTGGGTTCTGTGGTTCTTTTTGGATGGTCCATCCATACAAAGCCTTTTCTCAGTCTGCTGTATGTAAACAATCTGGTTTTGCTCTGAATTATTTGGAATATTTTAAAAAGTCCCCTGGAAAGCTTGTTTCCCCTCATAGTAAATCCATATAAACATTAAGGCTTTCTCTATGATTTCTGACTGAGGGGATACATGGATACATGGACACATGGCTTTGTTCCAAAATGAATATCTGTTTGTTTAAAACTAAACAGGATTAGATTTAGAAGCAAGAGTTTGAAAGAATGAGGTTGCCCTATAATTTAATGATGTGAAAGTAGTAAAATTCTCATTCTCTCTTTTTCTGTCATGGCATTCTCTATACTTAATTTACTGTCAAGGTTGCTGAAATACAGAGATTAAACTATATATTCTATGTGAGGCATCATCTGACTTTTATATAGAAATATTTTTAGCTAAATGTTGGTGTAACCTTTATGTGAAGATTCCTCTGAAAATGGGCAAGTGGTTGCAAACCTGTTTCTCTTGTTCTTAAAACTAAATCAGCTCTAAGCAGAGACCTAACTTTTTTTTTTTTCAAGTCAGCTAACTGTGATTTATAGCCAAGGTGTAGCTTTTCTAAAGCAACAATATTTATTCGTCACTTGGATTGTAGAAGGATAAAATTTCTGTCGATCAAGGCAATCTCCTGTGAGTGCTTGTTTCCAGGTGTGTTTCTGTAGAGACAAGGCAGGCAAGACAGCTCGGTCCTCCTTCTCTCCCCTGTGCTTCTTAAAAGTACTTTTCTTTACGTGATTCATTAGTTCTTATCTGAAAGTATAGGATTGTTAAATTGTTACATTTTAACCTTGGTCACTATGATGACTGTCTAGTGCTGTCTCCTAAATGTATTTCAATTATATGGAATTGTCCTGTTCAGTCCTGGTAGTTTGTTCACCTTTAGGTGGCACAAGGAAATGCGAATGTGTCATGTTTCTTTGTTTCCTGTCTATTTAGGAGTAATAGCATTTGTCTCTTTCCTGTAAAGAGAGAAACATGGGATGTGTATAGTAATTGTAAACACATTACAAGATATTTCCACATTGAACACATTAAGACTGTGCCTCTAGTTGCAGCGTTGCTTTTTGTACTCTTATAGAATTGTTTATTCAGTGTTAAAAAGACAAATCTTGCTGTAATTGTGTAAGTTGTCATGTGAAAATAATTACCATCAGTGTAAAATTTTAATTCCTTCATGTTGCAGCTCCTTCCCGGGAAACTTTATGTGAATTGTGTTATAGTATGATGTTAAGCTACAATTTACACACAGTAAAATGATGCAGAGAATAGGCATTATACCACCCATAGTTTTAATGCTACATAATGAATGACATATTTCTCACAGGGGTGAGGAAGAGAAAGGCCAGTTGTTTTAAAGCACCAAATTCTGACCCCATTAAAATCACCAGGAGTCTTGCCACTGACATTTTTCATTCCAAGATCTGGATTGTGAACATTGGTAACTATTCAACTATAGAACAATAGCTAAATCATTTTCAGAATTTAAAAAAAAAAACCCAAACCAAAATAACCCCCCAAAAACCCAACACAACAAAACCCCCCCAACAAATCAACAACCCCCCCAAAACAAAGGAAAAAACCCACCCCAAAACCCCTTCAGTAATATTCTTCCATGTTTATTCTGTTTCTTGCCAATATAAACATTGATCACTTGCCCACCCAGATTCAGAGCTGAAAATATGTTCAAAGGCTATCTTAACAGATCAATGATCTAGTAATTAAAGTTGAGCAGAAAACAGAACTACCCATCTCATCCTGCAAGCAAGGTGTAGATATCTTTATATAGGTGAAATATTGGCTCATCTCCTAAATTAAGGAAAAGGTGGTATAAAGATTCTTTATGGCCTATACAGGTGAAGATCAAAGACTCTACCAAAGAAAAGGACTTGAGCTTTAAAGGAACATGAATTTAAACAAAGGAGCAGTTCATAGGTTAAAAAGTAAGAGCAAATACTTGCTTATGGTAACAAACATGCTTGCATACATGTTGAGTGAATTATTGTTCCCAATGCAAATGTCTTTTGCAAAAATCACTTAATATCTCACTTCCTCCTCTGATTTTATACCTTTGTTATTATTTTTCTCTTACCAATTTGCAGTAGATCTAGCTCAGTTCTGCTACTTTGGAACCAGAGGTAGATTGGTGTCAGTTGAAAGAGCTTCAAAAGCACATGTTGAATTAATCTGATTCTGTATATCCCCTATATGCTTTGGAACAACAATTATATTAAAGGTTGTAAGAAAGAAAAGAAAAAAATCCACAAAAGACTTGAAGGTTAGTAGAACTTTTACATTCTTCGTGAAAAGTTTAAGAGGTTTGTTTTTTTAATATAGAAATACCCTGATAGTGACTATAAAACTTTCTTCTAATTCAAAATTGATATGCAGGATGCAGCATCATGTCTGTTATGAATTTACCAAACACAGAATATTTAATATGAGTCAAAATGTTTCAAGAAACTTTGTTTTTCTAATTGTACAAAGTGTTTTCCGAAAGTCCTGTTAAGCTGGGAGAGCTATTTTGGAATGTTTCTATGGTTCCCAAGGTTTCTAAGATTCCTTTTTCTTAGGAAATTTAAGTCTTGGGAACTTTAAACCTTAAGCTTCCAGGTCTTTTGATTATTTTTTTTTTTTCCCTAAGTAATTTGATTTTTTACTTCAAAGTCAACTTTTCTTCTTCTGGATTTCCCTCTGAACCCCCCTGTAACTTTCTGCTTTGTCACAATTTTTTTTTAACTCCAGAATGTTAATCTTTTGGAGAACTGAAATGGATATGGTGCCTCTGATGTAATGCTATGTGTTTTCTAATAATTATAAGCAGTTGTAAAAAAAGTTTTGGATTTGTTGGTTTGGGGTGTTTTTGTGTTTTGTGTTGTGGTTTTTGTTTGTTTTTTTAATTTTGCCAAAGTTATCAAACTTATTACTTGCAGTTACTACATTTTGTGTAGTGTTATGAGCTGAAGAAGATAACTACTGTTATTGCTATCTTATTGCAAAGGCTTTCTCTCTTAAGACTGAAGATTTCATAAACACACATGCTGGTTTGTGTGGAGTAAAACCTAGTTGGAATCTTTCAATGAAAAGAACATTCCAGCCCATTAAAAGAATGAGGTTCTATTTTGTGCAGTTCAGAGATTGATGATGAAATTGTTAGGAAGGGAAAAAAAAACATCAATGTTGAAACCTGTATTAGTTCATTTGGAATAATTCAGCATAATAAAAGATATGTTTGCTGTAGAACATGTGTAAATGGAATTTTGCTGTAGAATATACGTAAAAATATGACTTGATTTATAGAGAATTCGATTTTCAGGAAGTTTCATAATGATTATTTTCTATTATCAAGTTATCTTTGCAGCTGGCAGGATGGAAACTGTTTATAGCTTTGTTTACAGGCACAAATATGCAGTTATTCCACATAGGTGGAATACATGTGTGGAAAAACATGATATTTATCCCTTTTAAACAATATAGTGATTTTGTTTCACCATAAAATTCAGAAATGGTAATGAGTGTTAACATGACCTACTTACGGTCCATTTGTGGTAGATTTTAATTTAGGGGTGTTTCCTTTATCATTCTGTTGTTGGGATTTGGTGTGTTGGTTTTTTTTATATTTGCTGATTATTCTTTTTGTATGAAGATTAGCTAAATTTGAAGCTCCAATTTAAGAAAAATACAAGAATTTGGGGCATCATATGCATACTGGTTATAAAAATTATTTCAGAGAACTAAGGCAAGATGAGCAAAATATGCCTGCTCTATCTGAAATCTCATGACAGGCTAGTCAACAGATCAGTTTTAACATAAAATTACAGTGAACTTGTGAGTTGAATAATTCAGAAGCAGATATGGAAGGTTCTAGTATTGGCTGAAAAAGTGTGTTGATTGTCAGTTGAGTTTTAAAAGGTTTTCTATTTAGATGAGTAAAAAGAGCAAACCAGGAAAAAATCTGTGGTTTTTTTAATTACTACATGAATTATTTTAGCTAACTAATAATTTTTGCTCCATATGAATAGTTAAATAACTGGATAGTTTGAGCTCAAATGATTAAGAAAATTAATGTAAAAAGTAATTGTGATCTCAGAAAAATGTTGTTTTGAATTTTTTTTTGTGCATATTGGTTTATGTTTTGATTCTGGGACAGTCTAGCAGTGCATCTAGTTCATCTACGCATTCCTCCTGTGATACAATTAAATAATATTTCTATTTAGCTATGTGTTCCTCACTTTCTGTTGACTTTTTTGCTTTACTGTTTAACTGCCATAGTCTTCTGATTGTCAACTTCCTTTGTGCAGATTTTCAATTTTCTAGATATGATTCAGATGGTTTTCAAAAGGAAACAGAAAAGGTTGGTGGATCTATAAATGTTCATGTGCCACTAGGAACTCCTTTGCAGTCATCATTCTAAATAGGAATAAATACTCCTGACATCATTGCCCAAAGGTGTCTCCAACTAAGGTCATGAGAAAACCAAGCTGCTTAGAAATGTAACAGAATAATCATTTGAAGACATGAAAAATACCTACATGTGCATCTGTTGTCAATAATGGATTTTTTTTTTTCTACTGCAGTGCTATAGCAATAGCACAGATCCAAGGCCTTTTGTACAGAAAATTTGAAGTAAGGATCTGTAGTGTTTGCTGTTTATATGACTAGAACATCCAGACT
The DNA here is from genome assembly GCF_000690535.1 of Cariama cristata. Taxonomy (NCBI): domain Eukaryota; kingdom Metazoa; phylum Chordata; class Aves; order Cariamiformes; family Cariamidae; genus Cariama; species Cariama cristata. The sequence continues at coordinate 40,693 of NW_009612465.1, forward strand.
AAATTAATCAATGAATCAAAAAGTCTTAAGAAACATGAAAGTGTCTGGTATACCTTATACTTCTTCCTGTGTGGCTTGAGGCCAACAGACCAGTCCTAACACTTGATGGTAAAACTTGCCAGGTTTTTCACACCAGATCATTACTGTCTGCAGATCAGAAATGTAATAATGTACCAAGAGAATTAGGGGTATGCTAAGATTTTTCCAACGTAATTCGTACTTCTTCTTTAGCAATGAAAATCTTCTGACAATAGTCAAGCTAAGCAAGTAGCATAGTCTTGTATAGTATACGAAGATACACTTGGATTTGCTACAATTCATAAAATCCTATAAATGGATTAAGTAACTGACTACTACTGCATTCCAATAAGGGTTTAATTGTGTTACATCCTTTCATACACATTTATATACTTGAATTAGTTTTTGTTAATCTTGCTCAAACTACCTAAAATTTTATCCGAAGTCTAGTGTCTTTTTGAGGTGAAACCCAGGGATTTCTTTGCAACATAGAGCAACAGAAGTAGTGTTGAGGGTGGAAAATGAAAGGCTGTATTTCAAAGTGGGGTGGAATAGGAGTGGCTGCTGGCCTGTGTTGGATTGGGTCAGCGTTAGCAGCAGTTTAGGCCCTCTGGTTTTACCAGTTATGCATAAGATAGTGCCTTCAGCATCCTCTTACCCACTGATGATGCAGTAACACACTGGTTTGGTACAGGGAGAAAGCAATTTTCTGCAGCATTTTCTCATTCATCTCTATCTGAATGATAAGTTGATGAAATCAAAGGACTAGCAGTAGGAGGTTTTGAGAGCTGCAAACCACACACATAAATGGAGGAGAAACTCTTCTGTCTTTGCAATTACTGAATTAGTTTTTTCTATATGCAAAGTAGCTTGGGGATAGGAAGCAACATGGCATCCATTAGGTATTTAAATCTTACATTTCCAGAGGCAGAAAATCAGAGTCTGAGTGTGTCTCTCCTACTCTCTCTTTTATACCCTAATAAATAGGCTTTACAAACAGGTTTATGGTAGAGGTGCTGATATAGAAAGGCAGCTTGCCTTTTTGTTGCTTATTTGGCCAGGTAGGAAGACACAAATAATACAGACACAGTCTTTCCCCAAATGTCTGAAAATGTGAGGCTATGCACCTAATCATACGCTTCTATATTGATGGAGAGGGCTAGAAAGAAGCAGCACCATCTACTGACTAAAACACATCATTACCAATCCAAATCAGGCCTATAAATTACAGTGCAGGCTGTGTGCTCTAACCACGTGAATGTAATTACCAGACCTCCCGGGTTTGTTAGCTAACTAGATAACAACAATAATAGCTTTGGTTATGGGTTCTTATTATTTAATATATCTTCCTTTTACTTTTTTTTCTTAAAGTTACCCTCTTTTTATTTGATAGAGACTTCAAAGCTGGTCTTGTCAGCTCCCTGCTAATTCAGTTGATGGGGAGGATTTTTAAATACCTACTCGTTAATGCTATGTGTAGCTTCTGGTTTAGTGACATTGCTTGAAGGATAGGAAACTGCTGTAGTTTTTTACATAAATAAGTATTAGGATGACAGGTAGAAACCTGAAGTTTCAGGTCCTCAAAGGTGTTTATGCATCTAATTAATATATTGGAAATAGGAGTTAGAGGCCTTTGGGGAATTGGCCTTGCACAGCAGAAGTTCTCTTTGGCTTTAATGGAGGACTTCAGCAATAAGGAGAACAGTTTTGGCTAATAGATTTTGGCTAAATTCATTCCAAGCCTGTCGTTATTAGCCAATAAAGTGAATTGTGTAATCTGTGAGAATAGGTTGTCTCCTGTGGAAAGCTTTATTCTTTTGTGCATGGACAAATACAGGTTGACTCTTGTTGACATTTTTTTTAAGGATATTTCTCTTTAAAGCATTTTAGTTGTTGTATTTCCTTCTATAGCCCATTGCTACAAGATGTTTACCATAGGACAAAGTCCTGTCATGATAATTTGGAATTTTCCACTAATGGTGGTAAGAATTTCCAGATCGAGGAAGGTAATAAGGATAAGATTGATTTTTTTATTTATTTTTTTTTTCAGTGTAGGGATGAGAAACATCTCGTCCAGAATACAGGCATAATATACTTTCACAGAATTGATTAGGTTGGAAGAGACCTCCGAGATCATTGAGTCCAACCTTTGCCCTAACACCGCCATGTCAATTAGACTGTGGCATTAAGTGCCATGTCCAGTCTTTTCTTAAACACCTCCAGAGATGGTGACTCCACCACCTCCCTGGGAAGCCCATTCCAATGCCTAATGACCCATTCTGTGAAGAAATGCCTCCTCATTTCTAGCCTGAACTTTGCCTGGCGTAGCTTCAGACTATGCCCTCTTGTCCTGTCACTACTTGCCTGGGAGAAGAGGCTGACCTCAACTGCTACAAGCTCCTTTAATCCAAGAGATGACAGAAAAAAAATTTGGCAAAAATAGTTTTAGGTCTTTCTTAAAAATCACTTAGAACTTCTATCATCTCTTACTGGTCTTCTGACCTTGTTTTTGAAGGTCTTGTGTAAAAGACACAAAACACTGTCTTCTGCTTGATGCTCAATTTATATACTTTAGAAAGATGAAGGAAAGAATTATTTATGTTGTTGTTTGATGTGAACATGGAATTTTTTAGTAAATTTCCCAAATGAATTATATTTAGTCATAAACTGTAATTCTTGATTTTTTTTTAATCCGGATTGTTTTATCTCCCCTTAGAAATGTGCTATAACCATTAACTGATATTTTAAAACCAGCTGCAGATCTGGAGGCAAAGGATGAAAATGGTAGTCAAACTATTTGAAAGCAAGATGCGTTGTAAGTGGGAGTTTAAAATAATAAGAATATTAATGTCTTGTTTTAATCTTGAATGTTGTTATGACTTTTTAAAATATGACTTTTGAAAATATTCCATTTCCAAATACCGTACCCAAATTGCAATTCACCTTTCAATATTTTATGGGCAGATTTGTTGAAATGGTTCCCATTGAGTTGCTTAATTATCTGATTTCATGGGTACAATGTATTAAGACATCAAAGTGGGAAAAATTCCAAGTGCAAGTAACTAATTCCTGGTTGTTACATAACTAAAGTATTTTTATGTACAAGTGGATTCCTTTCCCTTTTGTGTAATAAATAACTATTTCTCTCTGTTAAACAGAAAGTTTGAGCCTCTGGAAACTGTCAGGTTCTGACAAGCAATTCTCCAACCTGAAATAAAGACTTGCTTTGGAAGCATTGAATCCCTCTATGGTAGCATTAGTGGGCTTCATCTCTTTCAACAGATTTGAGGCTGATAGAAGTATACTCGCTTTACAGTATAGCTAACATCTTAAAATTTGAGACTTCTTTTTGTATTCTGTCAGATCCTAGCTGATTAACCTGTTGAGTCTCTAGAGAGGTAGTATTTCTCTTTTTTGGCCCATTCTAAATTTGAAAAGAGAAAAATATTAAAAATTAAGTCTGAAATCAGATGCAGATCAGATGAGATGAAGTCAGTCAAATACTGGTAGATATGGCTATGAGGCTGAGGAAAAAGTGGTAACAAGTTGGTATCTGCGGTATGCCTAAGTATCTTCGTGCTGTGATTGCAATAGAAATATGCAAATATTCTGTCAGAAGTGTGTGTGTGAATTACTTGCTGGTACTTGATATTTCAATAATATTTTTTTATCCCAGTTCCTCAATTCACAATGACAAATTTTCTAAGTCAATCTGAATGTAGTATTAAATTTATTCCTGTCCTGAATGTCTGAATCAGAATATCTGGATTTTCAGTACTCCCTGGAGAAGCTTTAATTATCCCTGAAGAAACTTTAATGATTAAGATCATTTCCCTACCCTGGGAGAGGGGGATAGAACTGTTTTGGTGCTTCATAAACCTCTTGGAAACTGCAGACACTAGCACTTAATTGTTCATAAGATACCTTCTGCGACATTAGCCTAAAAATGCAGATGAAGACTACCTGGTACATCCTACTCCACAGGTTATTAGCTAAGGTTACTTTGCATTAGACCTCCATATTTATTGAGGTCTAGTTGCTGAAACTTTCATTCAATCTGAGTAATTTTTTTCATTAAAAGTTGTTTGGGGGGGTTGTGGGTTTGTTTTTTAAATGCAATTAGAATTGGCATATATCTCAAAAGCTGTAAAATTCCTTCAGGGAATTAAATTTTCAAGCAAATAGAAATTCTTTGATTGTGTTCAATACTTGCAAGTTTAAATTTGAGCTTGGCTTTTAATCTTAGAAATCTAAACAAAACACAGCATTTGAATGCTTTAGAAACATTTGTGATCCAGAGCTGTACTTGGTCTCTAGGATGTTGTTTGCAAACCCAAATACTGGAAGTTGAAATCCAAACATTTTCCTTGGTTTCTTTTCTCCTTATGCTTTCCTCTTAAAGTGCTAAATAGATTCAGACGTTTCTGAAGCTGCAGCCTAGGCTTTGCTGAAAGCAACAGAAAATTTAACAAACTTTTCAACAGACCAGCCTCCAGCTTTTAGTATGTAAACAAGCTGCTGCTTAGTTCTTGTGTTTTACTGTTTTGATATAACAATTAAGGAAAAAATACTGAATTGCCTCCTGAATAAATGCCCTTACTAGGAATTGGGAAAGTCAGGGAAGTTAAGTCCTAAACCAGTAGGCAATTTATGCTAAGTGCTGAACCATAAAATCACTTTAGGAGTTTAGGCTTTTCCTTGTTCACTAACCAAAAGAAGAATAGTTAGAAGTTAAATGTAATTAAAGTAGTATTTGTCTCTTGTTATTTCAGTATTACTTTACAGTCAAAACATAAGTAAAACAATTGATGACATAAAGAAACCTCGAACTCTGAGTAACAACTCTCCAAAAAAAAATATTTTCTCTGAGAATTTGCTCAAAAAGTGGCATAACATTGAAGTAATAAATCCAGGATTGAACTGGATTTATTATTACTTATTCAAATACCTGGCACCTATATACTTCATTGAGATGTGCATGGGAAATACTGTAGACTTAGGAATAGTTGACTACTTTTGTTTAGATCAAACTAAACCACTTCTGCCGTTTTCTGGTTGTGAGACTATAGAACACAAATTCCCTATAACTGGAAGTGACCATCAGGTAGAAGATTTACTAGCCATAAGAAATTACATTATTCATATGATAACGTTAATCATTGCTAAACACTATGGCAATACAGCAATGAAGATCTTTGCGAATATACTATTAAAACTTCAGTGAGTCAAAACTTGTAGAGGTGCATGAGTCTTCCAATAGCAGACACAGTTCCTCATTTAAAAGTGAAATGTGTCACATTGTTGAAAATATATTTTAATTTTAAAATCCCATTATGTTTATATCTTTATTCCTTTCCTGACAGTTGGTCAAGTTCTACAGATAAATCTCTTGCTAGACTAGATCTGGAAAAAACCTACAGAATTTAGTCTTTTCCCAGTTCCAGTGCATGATCTCATTTGTCCGGCTTAAGCTATGTAGTCTTTGGCTCTACGAACTGAGCTCTACTTTCCTTAGCATCAATGAAAGAATCCTGTTCTGCTATGTCAAAAATTGTGGACAAGTACAACTCTTGGAATGGAGTTAGATTGCATTTATATCTAAATATTTCAGACAAATGCATGACAAGAAAAAAAATAATTAAAGAAGATAAATGGTGTTTTGAGAGAATATAACTTAGTGGGACAGAATATAACTTAGTGGGACAAACTCTGATAAAATATTGCTTTAGCATATTTTGTACATAAAATGATTCATTTGATCTTTACAGCATAGCTGAATATGTATATAACATTGTTAGCTTTACGTCAAATATGCAAGATACTTCACTTAGTCTGTCTTCTGCTTTTAAAAGTGCTTTTTTACGAGATACTTGGTTGATATTTTGGGTCCTTGGGTCTATGATCCCAGTTTCTGTTTAATGTAGCTACGTATAGAGACAGTAGGTAGTATGAGCAAAAATTGGAAATCGATATGGCCTAGCATTACTCAACATTACAGCATGTATTAATTTATTGGTCTGGGTTTTCTTTGAACCCGGATAGCTTGTTATACCCTTATCCATTCAGCTTTCTAACAGCGTTCTGTCTCTGGTTCGCAGGACTAGCTTCTTGTTAGAAATGAGATTAATGTTTAAAATTGCTGTAAAATACTAGATTTGAATAACTTAAACATTAATCTCATTTCTAACAATTGCTGTAAAATACTAGATTTGAATAACTGACACAGAATAGACATTGCATTACTTTCTTTGTCAACCTAAGCATGTAAAAATTTGGAATGAACACTGCAGAATTGTGCACAATTTCAAGTGTCACCGAGTGTCTTTTTGCATTAAGGCAACTTTGGAGGGAGAATAAGCAATGATAAGGTTTTAAAAAAATATTCTAATTTCATTAGTGTCTCTGGAATAACTTTCATTGACTCCAGCAGGAGTAAGAGTGGGCTTCGAAGCTGGAGTGAGCTTGTCTAAAGACTGATCTATGTTCTGAAAACTGAATGTTGCTTTTTCCTGATCATTTCTTCACTGCCTACCTGTAATTGAAAGTACAAATGCTAAAATGCCATGCTGTGAAAGCAGTTCATCTCGTAACTGTTATGGTCCTGAACAAAAACTAGGATTATTTAAAAGCATATTTGTACAAATGATATGGTTAATTTTATACACTGCAGGGTCAGATGAGCTAGAAAAGTGTTCTTCATTGTATCTCACTCTTTCTTTCTCATGACGTCCTTCCATAACGTTATCTATCTACTTAATACATTTTATGTTCATAACCCAAATGAGTCAAGTAGAATCATAGAATCATTATGGTTG
>NW_009612466.1:0-7253 GCF_000690535.1 Cariama cristata
TTTGATGAAGCAATACATTATCTAACTCTTCTTTATGTTTTTATTACATCAGACAAGCAAAAGAGAAAGGAGAGAGCGTTATTGGCTTTAGAGCAGGTATACTAGACTTCTGTAGTTGTTATTTAAGGCCCATTATTGCTAATGTATTTTAGAAATTGTGTAGTTGGAATCTTTCTCATGATTGGTTATGTGCAATCACTTTATTTTTGATATCTACTATTGTGACCTAAACATTCAGGCTCCAAGCCTGATTACAGGTGGGTAGGTGAAATCTAACTGTATCATGAGTCCTGATGGTATGTCGCTGATAGAAATGCTGTTTCAGATAGCATTTATATAGTGAACAGAAATATAAAGATGCATCACTTGGTCATACTCTACTTCTTCCGTACTTTGCAAACCAAAACAAACTGTGAAAGGCGATTGTTTATTTTGTAGGTCATCTTTAATTTTGGAAGGCTCATTTTGTGGACCAGACTGCTATATATACAAAGACATATACATACATATACAATGAAGTTTGTATAAGTAGCAATCACTCAAGCCTTTGTTTGATAGCTATGTACATGTAAACTTTTAATTCAAGGTAGATAGGGCCCATTCAAATGTGAATCCGTGTGACCTGGTCCAACACCAAAGTGCAGGCATGCTTTTACACGTAACAGCAAGGATGCTTAGGCAGAGCTGATTAGGTGCAGCATCTAGGTTGCAACTGGAAGGGTTTAAAGTGGATGAGATCTGGGTCACGCTGGCTTACAGGCTTCCGAAGCACTGGCAACCAAGTCAGTTGTCCTGTTATATGCTCTTGTTGCCCAACAATAATTATTTTTCATATTGTTACCATTTGTAAAGATATTTTTATTTACATCACCCTGAAGCACTTAGCTTTGAGATAACGGAATTCTGTTTTCAGATGAACAAATGTTCCCGCTAAATTGGTTATATTGCATACAGCACTGTAGTCCAGCCACATTATTGTAACGGGATAATTTCTGAATGTAATGAACTGTTACATCAGATAAGACAGTGGAGTTAGAATAAAGAGCCCCTCCTTTTGACTCTTCAGATAGCTCATTGGAAAGACTCCCCTGGTTTCTGGGAAAATGAGTAATAGGACTTTTTAATCACAAGTGGTCGGATTGATCCGTCAGGGACACAAGTGAAATATATGCAAGTACCTTTCAGCATGTAACTTGCTTCCTGTGACTTTTTCTCAGATAATTACCCTTGAGCTTCAAATATGCCCCCTCTCAGAGCTAATATAATTCAGCAGTATCTGGCTATAATGCAAATGTGTGGAAAAAAGCCTTCTGAGAACAAGCCAGATCAGCATATGGGAAGGCATTCAAGTAAAAAACTTTAAATCACTTATTTTTATTACAAAAATCAGAGGCTCTGAAGTCCTAGCCACTCCCATCAGCTTTCTCGTCTTCCAGCTAGAGAGCCTCTGTTTGGTGCCACAGAGGAGACAGGTATCTGGATAGCTCACAGGACTAGAGCCGGAGCATTCCCATGGGGTGTTGGACCGCTTGTCCGTGACACTAGATGGTAGCTGGGGAGCAGGCGGGAGGAACGCAGAGCCCAACGAGCTGCCCTGCTCTCGGCTGTTGGGTGGCCTCTCTCGTGCTGTTGGCAGAGCAGAGAGCAGGTTGGCAAGCTGCACCCCCAAAAGATGGGGCCCTGCGTGGGCGGGCGGCTGAGCCCCTTGGCAGCAGATCCGGTGACTCTCAGCACAGTGAGTAGGGAGCACGAGGAGGCAGCCTGAGGAACACGCTGTGTGTTTTGGGAATCGGCTGTGGCAGATCTGCAGCACCTTCGGGATGATCCCCCAGCTCCTTCTTTGCATTAATGGCAGCTTCTGTCCCCACAAGATCAAAATGGAACACAATAATCAAAAGACGAAAGAAGGTAGGGCAGGAAGGCCAGGACAGGAAGGGAGATGAGAAGGCACATTGCAGTGTTGAATGGAATGATTGTCGTCCTGATCCAAAGTCCATTTAAATCAATAAAACCTCTGCTGTTGGCCCGTAGTGAGCTATTGGGTGAGGCCCTGTTTGACTTAGTTAAAATAGAATGTGACGTCAATATTTTCAATCAATATGAAAACTAAAATAAGTGGAGAGATATTTAGAATTAATGCAACTTAGCTGTCATCAGAAAACTGCAATATGGGCACTCTTACCAGAAGCATCTATGTTTAGTTTTTTAGGATTCTGATGAAAAAAGTACCCTGCTTGAATTGTCAACTTTGACACAGCTGGAGTGTCTTTACCTCATAATTGGGGTATTTATTCAAACCGGAGGCATCAGTCTTTGAAGGGCTTTTCTAAATCCTGTTCTCGGTGTTCAGAAAGTTAGTGGTGTGTGCAAAGCATTGCTTTGTCATGGCACAGCTTGGACGGTGACAAAGGGTGACTGCAAGGACTTTCATGATTTGAGAGTGGCAGTTATTTTATCTTGCCTTCTTTGCTGGTCTGTGAACGCTTGCCTGTGACAGTGGTACTTTGAATGTGTAGTTAAGCTGCAGAACTCCACCCTAATATGTTGTGGATGCTGGAAATTCAGAAAGGTTCAGAGAGAGACTGCGCAAGTTCATGGAAAACAGCCTGTGAGGATGACGACATAAATTGAAATGTCTAGCTCAGATGTCCATCGATCTGAAATGACCAGCAACTGGGAGAGTACTTGAAAATATCATCCATGTTTGCTGTCTTCTACCCTTTGCTAGGAATCCGATTTTTGGCCACTGTTGGAGACAGAAGGCTTTGTCTCATCCCACAGTGATTGCCCTTATGTTCCTGGGAGCAAACATGTAACCTTACTGTCTCAGCTTCTTCATCTATAATGTATGAATAATTCATTTTATAAGAGTAGCTGAATATTTACAGTAACTCTTTCAAGTTGAAGGTAGATAAGGAGTATCTTTTTTTCTGGTGTAATTATTAATTACATTTAAAGTTTGTCAGTGTTGAATGGAACACCTTCAAGACAGAAACCCGCTGTGCCAGGGAGGGTATGGTATTGCAAATATTACTGCGTCACCTGTACCATGTTTTTTGTACTGACCACTGAACGTGTCGGTGCTGTGAATTATACCCGGGTGGTATAACAGAAAAGAAGGGAAAGACATTAAGACTGGTCTGATTTCTGTCGATTAACATATGTGCCACAACTTACCCTTTTTCATTTCTTCTGGATTGCCTCTTTTTCATTTAATGAAATAGATGTAGTCAAGGTACAGAAAAAAGCTGCAATGTAGTTTTTATATATCATCATTTCAGTACCAGTTCAGTGACACTAATTTCCAGCCTAGAGCTTTCTGGAACACATTGGCTTCACATATTCAGTAACAGGAGAACAAGAGAGTGTAGAGCCTTTTTTTAACCTTAATATTTTTTCTTTCAGGAAAATATAAAATGAAACCTATACAGTATGGGTATGTGATTGCTAACTCACCTCCAGCATTATTGTGCCCTTTAGAATTGGGACAATTGCTACTGTGTGTGACTAAGAAATGTGTGGATTGAACAATAAGTGAGACAGGATACAATTCGTAAATGTGGCATATACTTCCATAGTCAGCTTTGTGCTTTTACTTTCCACAAGAATTATTTTGCCTTTTTTTTCTAGGAACATGTAATTTTGTAGATATTAAAATGGCTGAATATGGTAATAGGCACAATCCAGCTGAATCATTTTAAATAGTTGAATTAAGCCCAGCGTTATGCTGCTTTGGCCTTCCAAATATTTTTGTCCCTATCAAAAAATATTCTGTCATCTCCATCCTCATCCCTTAAGAGGGAAGTGTTCAGACAAGAGTTTCCTGACTGGGGGGACGAGGGTGCCTACATCTTACATTTAACCTGGCTAGAGTAACAACAGAGAGGGTAGGGCGACATCCGTGCTCGTGGGTAGAGGTGAGCTAATTCTGCAAGTCAGCGCTCTCTGGTTTCTAGGCCACTAATGGCTGTGTGTGTGCATCTCCAAGCCTGGTCTAACGTGTCCTGCCTTTCAGCAAGGAGAAGTTTAAATCACTGCACAACTTGTAAGGACAGACAGCAATGGTGGTGGTTGTGTGGTTGCAAAATAACGAGTCGATGTACTTGTTAGATACTCCGTTCAAGTTAGGCAGCGCATCACTTTGGAGGGAACCTAATTCTCCTACAGAATTGCAATCTGTCTTGTCCAGAAGGGTCTTCTACAATGCTAGACAAAAGGTTGAATTGCCCAGCTTTCATTCCTACCAAAGTGTTAGGGCCTGGGACCGCCCTTTCCCATTTTTAGCTGTTTGAAACCAATTTTGATTTCCAGCCTATTTCCTGAACGTGCTAGCAGCTTAGAACTGGAGAGAACAGTCTCCGTTCTGGACTGAGGCCTGAAAGGCTTTTCCCACTCCATTGCTGCCTCTCCTTTTTTGTAACTCTGGGAAATTATGAGAACAAATTTGAGTCGTGCTTTTTTGGCATTATTTCTAGGCTTGGTCTTAATTTTGTTTTTTGCACTGCCCACCTGATTTATGTGGAGAGAACCTTGTCTTTCTGAGATGGACCACTGTTAGTGGATATGCTTCAAGGAAGATAATCCCTTGTTTACATCCTTTCCTCTTGTACTCAGTTACTGTTGATTTTCATCCAGTAGGTTTCTATAGACAGAAAATGCTGATTTGCTCAGCAAATCATGTCTCTCTACCTGAAAGCTGGCAGTTAAAACCAAGTGCTGATCATAGCTGTGGCTAATAAAGCACTGCAGTGCAGGAGCTTATTGTCTCAGCTAGTGGGTCAGGTTAAAACAACAAAACCTGGAGGCTGTGAAATTCAGAGATCAGGTCAGGAAGGTAATGATTTCTGCCGATTTGTAAACCAGGCAGATAGGAGCTGTAACCCTAACTGAGCACGCACACATCTATGGGTCTCATGGCGAGGTCAGTCCCCCGGAGCCTATGCACAAATCACGCAGGACATTGCACACGTTGAAGGCTTGTAAGCTTTATTATCCCAAAGGGGGATTTGTTGAATCTCACGAGATATATATTTCTACATTCAGAGCTAATGATGACAAATGCTTTTCAGAGAAAACCCACCCTTTTCCTGGTACTGTGGTGTTCTTATGTGATCGTGCATCTGCCCACTCTCCCACTCCCCTCCTACATACCGTTTGCAGCAGCATCCCTGTATATTCTGGTTTTCTTATGTAGCAGCTTCACAATACGTTTGCTATGTTTAGGGGGAGATTGCTCCATCTCCATTTTTACTGAACAGATCTTGAAAATTTAATCCTCAGACTGATGTCTGCAGAAGGATTTCTTTTTGTTAAGATCTGCATATGCAGGGCAATGACAATGACAAGCCATTTTCTACTTTTGTTAGGAAAATCTTTCTAACTTAAAACAGAACACTTCTTTCCTGCAGGGACATTAGCTGTGTCAAGTGCTAAGTGATACATGCTTTATGTTCTTCTCCCCAGATTGGTTATGCTCTTTAAAAAATAATCTATTGAAAGCTACTCTTTTTTTTTTTTCTGCCACATGATGATGAACTATTTTTATGTCTCTTTGAGGTTAGGGGGAAAATGTTTATGGGACTTGATAGTGAACTCATAGAACTGATCTGAAGTTCTTTGTCAGTGATCTTCTAAAGAATATTGGCTATTTCATTTTGTCTTACAAGGCACTGGTTGTTCAGTTCAAGCGTCTGATTTTTTTTCTTTCATGTAGCATGGGTTACAAAGTACATCCAGTCCTTCATGAACTTTTAAGTGACTTTTCTGAAAGAATAATTATTTGAGACTGAGTTGATGAGTCTGCACGTATCAATCATCAGAAGATGACAAACTGTTTAATAATGATGACTCTCATAAACCCTCCTGTGTATCAAACCCTATTGTGTGTACTAGATATCAGGATTGCAGCATTTAGTGGCTTAAGGAAACTTTGAATGATTTAGGGAAATCCTAAGAGCAGGATTATGAAGTGTGGTGGCCTGTGATTTGGTCTTATTTTCAAATTTCCTGCTTAAGATCCCATGAAAACGTTGGGAAGATGAATGCTTTCCCGCTGTATCGGGAAGGTAGAGTTCTAGTTTACCAGCTCTTCATTTCTGGTTTACAAAGTGATGCTACCTGTGAGGTTCATACAACGTTAAGAAGTCAAGGCAAGCTACGGTCCCATTAAAGAATCCAATTTTCTTCTTTCTTTTTTCCCTGTGGCTACCTCCACCTGTCTCACTTTGCTGGTGGCTGTTGCTGCAGGTACTGCTTGTGTTTTAGCCATTAGTTTTGTGTAGCCTTGTTTCTCACAAATGGCAACAACCGTGACAAAATTGGCCTGTAGGTACAGAGGAGCCAGAAGAAATGTTAGCTGGCGCTCTGTACCCTGCTTCTTCTGATGTCTTCTTCCGCTGCAGAAATACGTTTGTGATTGAATGCACAGATTGCTGGCCCAAATGCAAAATAGATGCCTGTTTTAAAGATGCCTTTGTAGTGCTTTGTAGTTTCCATATAAAAGTACTTTGTGAAAATCCGGTCTTCGAAATTTGTGAAATTCTCAAAGTGAAACCTTACAGTAAAACCACAAGCCATCGGTAATGATTAGTTCCATGGTAATAATAAATGGCCTTGGTCTGTGTGAACTGAAAACAACCAAGTTCTGCGGGTACAAAAATAACGTGAGCTCAGGATTAGGCCTGGTCTCTGAGCTCTTGTCACATGAAGACACGGGACATCTGTTACCGATTTGGTGGTGCTGTGTTATAGTGAAGTTCGGGTGCTGGGGTTCAGTGGCCGTTGAGTCAAATTCAGTCTGAAGTCAAGGAATATATTGCAGAGGGAAGCCTGGCTAAGAGAGTTGTTTCTTGATTTGGTGATTTTTAGTGCTGCCGCCAGCGAGCTCCCGTATCCCTTAGCTTCTGCGGGGTGGCTAGGCCAGGGATGCAAACACCTCTGCTGCGTCAGAGCATCACAGCCCTCCTCTGCTTCAGGACCTGCCTGGATGAGGCCGGATCAGTCGTGTTGGAGGAAGCCGAAATGTGATCAGCTGTCTGCCAGGGACTAATGCAAAGGCTCTTTTTATCTACATGTGTCCTGTTTTGATGAATAAATGCTTGATGCTAATAGTGATAACAGTTACCCAGGGAAGTGGGAGTAGAGCTTTGATATGCTGGTTTTAGCAGGGGGATAAGCAATGAGGGAATGACAGACCCATCTGTCTCTCATGTTAACACTATAAATTAATGTTCCAAACCCAAATGATATGGGGG
>NW_009612466.1:7268-25633 GCF_000690535.1 Cariama cristata
CAGAGAAGGGGGAGACTAGTTAACAACATATTGTCTCTCTTTTGGTCTTGGTTGGTCCACAGCTGTAATCATTCTCCATCTTGAACACAAGGCTTCGTAAGTTGTCTTAGGAGGCATCTGAAAGCAGCTTTTGGCATTGAATCGTACTGAACAGCACACTCGGCGGTATTATTTTTACCTCCGTGGAGTTGAGCTGAGCGGGGCAGGCTGAGCCCAGATTACGCTGCGTGCTTCCCTGAGCAGCGTCCCCCTCCTCGCTGCCTTTGGTTCGCTGCTTAATGCAGCTCTCCTGATGCAGCCTCACGTGGCCGCATAAAGGCACAATGAGGACTTGACTATCGCAAGCCGTTTGCAGGCGGCTCTCCATGCTGCCCGCAGGTGAGCGGGCTGAGGCTGGCCCCTCTCAGCCCAACAGCTCTCGCCCCTGCTTTCCTCTCCGCCCGCTCGGCAGTCAGGGAGGATCGTGAGGAGGAGAAGAGCAGGAAAGCTTATGCTGGGCTCCAGCGCAGACGGTCGCAGCAGCAGCAAGTCACTAAGTCAGACTGCACCATTTTCTTCTCACCCTGCATAAAGACGATGTGAGAAGCTGAAGGGAGCTGCCCCCTCCCCCACCTGGTGGTGATGCTGAAGTGGAGCCTTCCTCCCAGTCGGAAGGCGCAGCCTGTCTGGAGGAATCCCAAAAGACCTTTCCAGTTTGGTGATGTGTGTTTAACGGCTGATTTTTCTTTTTATCTTTTTTTTTTTTCCCCTCCTCTTTTACTCCCCAGCTAAATCTGAAGCTCATCTTCACTTGCAGGCACAGCCAAGCTGACGTGGTTTCAGCCTGCTAGCAGATATTTGTCGGCTGCTCTCTGGTTGTGTGTGTGAGGTTGGGAGCACTTTTGCACGTTGTGTGTGTGGACGTGGGTCTCACACTTCTGAGTTATGGGTGCTGCAGAGGCTGGAGCAGAGCTGTGACCTTTTCTGGGGTGCCGGAGGAGGAAGAGTGGATTACACCGTGAAGTTCTGGCTTGCGACCAGCGCCCTTGCAGAAAAAATACATCACCTGGATATCTGCGTGTGGTGGAAACAGCTTCCTTGGAGCTGGTGTTTTCCTCTCCAAAATGGCTCATGCAGCCGCTTCCATTAAAAAAGTTCGAGAGTCTGAACTCGAAGAGAGGGAGAGGAACCTTGAGAAGGAAAGGAAAAGGCAGCGGAAAATCTCTAGGGCAGATCGGAAACGCAAGGTATGAGGGGAAAAACAACCTCCTTCTCCCTTTCCTCCCTACCCTTCCTCTCTCTGTGCAGCACTTCAGAGGAGTTCATTGCCATGTGTAATGCTCTCCCCTTCATTTTCCTAGCCTTTCATATCGTATTTCCCATTTGCATCCCTTCCTTTCGTCTCCGAGCCCCACTGGGGACTTAGCCCAGCTGCAGTGAGATTGAAGTGCTACCAGTCATGGCAGTGCACGGCTAGACGGGGCCCGTGCGGAGCAAGGTGGGCATTGGCACACCAGTACGGCCGCCTTCCCTTCAGCCCCCAAAGGGCCTGACATGCCTGTCCTCCTTCAGGAGCCAGGTATTTTGAGCTGCCAGCGGATCTGAAGAAGTTGTCAGGGAGGGAGGTGGCTGTGTTTGTGCTTTGCAGCGTGAGGGTGCATTTTTGTACTTCACGACAGTGTTTTTCCCCCATTTCCCATCTCGGTTCCAGTTCCCACATCCCCAGCAATGGTAAATACTGCCTGTAAGACCTGTCTTGTGGTGCTCGGCTGAGTGGTTCTGCAGTTAGGTATCGGTGACGGAGCCTGGGCTAGCAGCCGTGATTCAGTGTATTTACACTGCACACACTGCAGGTGTATTTTTCTAGCCAAGGCCTGAAACACAAGTCTGCAATCTGTTGGGTTTTTGCGTCTATTGCTGGTGGCAATCTTTGATTCTGTTAAGGCGTATCTATTTAGATGTTTCAGATTTTGGGGAGGTTTCTTCTGATTTATAATTGTTTTTCTTCTGTGCTAGAAATGGAGAATGACATTTCTGATTGCCTTGGGGGAAAAAAAAGACGACTCAATAGAGATGATTTATTTGCCAGATGACTCTATAAGTTTCCAAGGACACAAGTAACATACAACAGTGGAGAAAATACTAAAAAACCGGAATGTTCTGTTAAGGTTAGGACTATATCACGTTGGGAGTGCCTGTGTTAATGCCTCCTCATTGCCATTTCTTTTCTCCCATCTCTGGAATCTCTAGAATGTTCTGTTAAGGTTAGCTTTAGGACTATATCACGTTGGGAGTGCCTGTGTTAATGCCTCCTCATTGCCATTTCTTTTCTCCCATCTCTGGAATCTCTAGACTGTGGTATGCATTAACTCATTCACTGACACCATGTTTTGATCCGTTCTTTATAAATTTCTTCTGGAAGGGATAATATCAAGAGACATAATCTGTTCTTTTTTTTTTTTTTTTCTTTTCTGCTACACTGCATGTAAACACAGGTCTCTCTGTAAAAAGAAAAAGAACGGAATCCAGCAATGTAACGTTTGAATTTACAGATCCTTTTGGCAAATCTCTAGGATTCAGAAGCCATCTGCTCCCTTGGCATACCTGGGAAATTTTGAATTCATTTTACGTTCAATCTTACAGATTTTCATATTCTGAACTGCAGGAGTTAAATAAGATTACTGAAGCTGTTTGATACCTTTGGATATGATCTCCCTGACTTTTAAAGGCTCACTTTGCAGAGTTCATTAAGTTGCATTAGAATTCTCTTTATCAAAACAAGAATGTAATTTCTAATGTATGCAGTGCTTGGATGCTGGGGCAGAGCTGCTTGGGGCAGATTGTGATTACTATCCTAATCCCCTAAATGGGACGCTGCAGCATAAGGTAGTTTTTGCAATTACATTTTTGATTGTGGAATTCTCTGCAAAACAGCCTTTTAATAAAATGTATTTAAGGTGTCGCTCCCCTTGCTGGAGGGACCTTTTTTCATGTTTACCCAGCACCCATCTCAGTTACTTCATCACAGCACATGTTGTTTTTCCTGATTTTCACATATCCTATTTCATCAATATGTTTGATTCAAACGTGTATTCTACTACTTTAATTAAAACTGGATAGAATTAATACTGCCCCTTCTGCTATCTCTTTTCCCAGTGTGCTGCGTATCCCTGACTGCAAATAGTCAGACTCAGGCCGCCTTCTTGTCAGCAATAACGTACGGTGCTGCAGGCTTCTAATCAGATTTTCAGATGTAGGGAACACCAGTAGTCTTTGCTTAGAAAATACGGAGAATATCTTCATGTTGTTTGCGTTTCTTCCTTTTTAATATTCAGCAATGGCCCTCGCTCCCGTCTCCCTTGTACTGCGGCTGTACCTTGTGTTACGTAAACAAGTGCTCGGCTGCACCCTAAACTTGCCTTTGGATGGTACGACTGCGGGTTAGGCTGGGCATCTCCCCTCCTGCTCCTTCTGCGTGAGACACACAGCGATTGGGTTTGTATGTATACATCCTCATACGCTGCAGAGTCCTTAGTGTACAGTGGATTAGAGATATGAATATCTATACACACACACTCATGTATACAATATACACAAAATACTTAATACCCATTCTATATAATATTTGTATTTATTAATCAATTTAAATGAGATATATGTATCTGTGAGCTATATGTATTTACATATATGTCAGTTAAATTGCTAAAGAAAAATAAATTGTTCTGCTGCAGACTGTGACTCCCTCCTAGTAGGTGTAGAGCCCTCTCAGTTTTTGTTGACTTCCCTGGAAAATGGATGCTATGAACAAATTGTACGTGCAGGCCCATGAGAGACAAAATATAAATGAATTTTTTTTGATTGCTCTTGGCACTTAAACTCTTTCTACGTGTGGGGAATATGGTCCCAGCTTTGTGATTTATTTAAAAGCTGTTGCATTGCAGTGACTGGATTTTCAGTACAGCAGAGATGCATGTTGTTTGTAGGAACGATAGTGAGAGAGGGAATACGCTCATGTAAGGTATTGTGAACTGTCTTCTCAAAACCTCCGTTGGATATATGCCATATACCGACACAAGCTGTATGCATGAAGTGCGGATTTCTCCTTGGGATGGAACCTTTTCCATTGACCCTGGAACATCCTGATTATGCAGAAGAGGAAGGGCCAGGACTTCAGCTCTTCTGCTCTGCCAGCATGTTGGGCATCTATTAGTACTGTCTCGTGCTTCTCCTAGCTTCCAGGGATGCTGCAGCGTGTGGGATCCTTGTGGCTTTGCCTCTTCTCTTGACTATTTTGCTTAATGATGTTTTGCAGTGTGATCGTCTGTCTTGATAGCAGCATTACAAACTATGGCTGTAGCTTCTGTGCTTCTCGGGTAGGACCAGAATGTTCTTAAATGTCATCATGTCTGCTACTTGCCCATAGCTCTGGAAAGTAACAACTCCCTGGCCGTTAGCAGAGCTGGGAAAAGGGCCAGCGTCAGCAGCGTTCTTGCTCAGATGCTGTCTTTGCAGTCCTTAGACATTTGTAGCTCTTTAAAGATTAACAGAATTACTCCACACTGAAAAATTGGGAAAAGGTGTTTGCAGGCTGAAGACAAATTTCAAGACCCTCTCCTGCATTCTTTCTGAGGCTGACTTGATTGATTTTTTTAAAGCCTCTTGAGAAGAGTCAGGTCTGCTCATCTTGCATTCAAATGGGAAATTTTCACTTTTATGCATGCAATCTTTTCTTGCAATGTTGAAAAACACATACTGATGCAAATACATGTGTGTAAACAAAAGAACCCCCCAACAGTCTGAATAGTTGCATTGGATGCCCAAATGGATCAAGAGCATTAAAAGCTGGGTACTAACACAGGAGGTGAGCACCTTAAAATATGGAGATTTTATTAAAATTTCGGCACGACTAATTCCATTATACCTAAATTCAGGATATGTAAGGCCCAGCTCCACTTGTCTCTCAGTGTCTTTTGAGCTAGCTCATCTTTTGCAGGGTGAGGAACGGGAAACAGTGTGATTACGTGATGGTCACTCACTGAGTCAGCAGCAAAGCTGGAATTACAGCCGTGGAATCCACCTTCCTAGCCCCGGCAGTATGTAATACACACTTGCTTTTCCCTGTCTAAAATACTTTTCAAAGCAGACAGAGCTTCCTGTCTTTGCATGTGACAAGTGTTTAAGAGATTTTAGAAAAACCCACAAAAAATAAAACCTCAAACCAAAAAAGCTGTTATCAAAAATTGATTTTGCTGCCAAATGGAACTGATTTTTGAATGTACAAATATGGTGAGCTGATGCCTGTTACCCTTTTACCATCAGTGATGAGGACAGAGTTTGACCTCTGGGCTCTGCTAGTGGGTATTTATTTAGTATTTAAACACAAAGTTTTAAAAAAGTTTTTGAAACGTCTATACCTTTTTTAAAGGCCAGGCTCGTGAATTCAGCACGCTTCAGCATCCTATATCAAAAAATATCCCACAGCATCTGGAATATTCACCATTGCTCACCAGAAGAGATTGGGAAACAATTACATTTCAGTAAATTTTGTCCTTCTCTCGACACCCTAGGCACTGCCAAAGCTCACACAGAGCTGCTGCTGCTGCTAGGCAGTATCTGCAGAAAGACAAGGATGGAGGGAGAAATGAAGAGCTGCTGCTGTCAGCAGAATTCAGGGGTGTATGCGGAAGAGTCAATATTCAGTAAATGGCTTCCATTGCGTAGCTGCAGAAGACAGAGACTGAGTTTTCTTTGTTTTTCTTCAACAGCAGACCTTTTTTTCACATTGCCGTCTTCTTTTTCACAAACTGAATATCAGAAAGAAATCTTACGTTACAAAATTCATGTAGAAAATGATGTCACATTTGTCTCAGAACTGAGTGGAAAAGCCCACCGAAATGCAAGCATACCTTCGGCAGGGGAAGTAGGTATTTGTCATCTGGTGCGTGGGCTCTGCGCCGAGGCTGGTAGCCAGACAGTTCATCCCTTTGGAAAGGGCCAAAGCTTCCATGAGGAAGGGAGGACCTGAAGGAATTAGTGGGTGCTTGGGCGTGCTAGAAAAAGGTATCCCAAGGAGGAAGTCATGTGGAGGTCTAGTTCTTCACTCTTGGTGACTCTTGCTTTGGTTCATGGATGCCAGATGGTATCTCACCTGGTGTGACCATGCCGCAGGATCAGTGTAGAGTTCGTATTGGGCTAAGGAAGAGAGAGAAAGTCTGTCACTTTAACCTCTGTATCCATGACGCTTTCAAGATTTATTGCAGCTTTAACCTACTGTTTTTTCTTTAGCACTGAATGTGTCTTATCTGTTCAATGTTGTGTTCGTTGCCTTGGCAAACATCTTTATGATTCACTAGAATTTCTAGATGTTTCAAATGCCTCTTCAGCCACAAAAAAACCCGCTCTTTTTGGTGTTTCGTAAGGAAGTGTTTGCGTAGGTGGTGCCTATTCCTGATGCCCTTCGAGCATTTACCTTCTGTATCTCAAACTTCTGTTTCCATTAAGTAGATCTTTCTTGGCATGAAAATAATACAAATTCCTTGTAAAATGGAGCTTCTTTTGATGACATTGCCTTTCATAATAGATAGATTGGTATTTGCTGCTTCAGTGTCTAGCTGTCCTGTTTTGAGGGGTGATGTGCATGTGACCGCAACTCTGCTGAAGCTTGGAAATACTGGGCTGTGGAGGCACTCTCGCTGCCTTTCACAGGCGTGTCCTGTTCGGTCCGTCTTTCTTGGGCGAGTTAGCTGCTAAGTTCACTGCGGGTTTAATCTAAATGAGGTAAACTGAGTGGGGCTCTAAAACGATGGCTGATTAAGCTCTGTTCACCTTTCTGCAGATACAGAGTGTTGCTGTAGTGCCAAGCGTCGTTATTTCTCTGCTCTCTTTGAGACTTTTGCACTGCTTGCCGTAATTAAAACTGGGAACAATATTCTGAAATAGACACAATATTCTGAAATAAAGCAAACCAGGGGTTGTAGTAAAGACTGATTTCCAATTCCCTTCTTCTGAGAATTGGATGGGAAATAAGCAATCTCCACTACAGGTTTAAATTTGCTCATCTTTATGTTGTTGTCTAACCATACCATGATTTATATGTGGTTTTTAAATTTAATTTCCTTGGTAATTTTTGAAAGACAAGATTTATTTGGTCTTACTAAATCATATGTAGACAATATTTCAAAACACAGATCATTTACCTAAGTGTGGTGTTGGAATCTTGGGTAAATATGCCTCTTCAGAGCTTTCAATTGAATTAATCCATACCTGGAATACTGGAGAAAATGCTGTCTCAATAGACGGGATTGTGGGGTAGGTTAGTAGAATAGGTACCATGAGATAAAGATAGCGGAGATAATTGCTTCTTGCGTATTTAGTGAAGAGAAGGACGTTGGGCTGGAGTCCAGGGCTCGTACAGCACACACCTTGCACCCACTGGTCCTTGTCTCCTCTGGCTAGTCAGCGTGACGGGCACAGGCGTGGTCTGAATCTTAGGTCCTCTCTCACTCCTGCTGCCTGGGCAGGGAGGCGTGGGGTGAATGAGGGGAAGCCAGCTATAGTATAATCCTTTCACAGAGGTCGTAATAGTTTTCCCTGCTATTTCCCTCACAAGAAGATGAGGCAGGAAGAATACTTGGGTGGGGGACATCTGACTTACCGGGGCCTCCAGAGCGGCTACTTGGTTGGCTTTGCTTCTTTCTCCTGCCTGCCTTCCCCCCATGGAGATAAACCACCAGGCTCACAGCTCCATTGTGTTCGATGTTGTACACAGGAGGAGGAAAACATGTTCCTGGCACGCTCAGTCCTTTTGCGTTGGAAAGCTTGCTTGGTGCAATCCAATTCAATGGCGTACACTTGGGTTTTATGACTGGACTGACTCATAATGTGATTGTTTCTATAAAGTTATGAAAGTGTCCAAAATGCTCAAGTTTTCATCTCTCGCTCCATCTGTTTCAGTAAAAAGAACTTTTGCTGAACTTTAAAAAGAACAACCAAGAGAGAGGAGAAATGCCAGCACCTGCCTACGGTGACTCCGCCTATCCCGGTCTCTACAGATTAAACAAGTGTTAATGCTACTTCTCAGGAGCCATGAGTGTTTAAAAAATTGAGAGAGCATTTACACATTGAAGGACATTATCCCTCATAAACTTTTGTGGCTTTTTGTTTGGTTTTGTTTACCTTGTCATAAAATGTCTTGTGATGTCATTTAAGTTGGTGACATTTTCTGCACCATTGGAAGAATTATTACGTTATCTTTAGGCAGTTTTGTGTTAAGCAATTAAAAGAAAGTGTTTAAAGGGAAATTTTACAAATGGAGGTCAAGAGCTACAAAAGTAATGTAGATGTCGGATGTTAAACTGTGAAATGTCAAGCTTTTAGGAATCTGGCTTCTGTAATTCAGTCCCTCAGGCTTTTCTATTGAACTCCTGGGGAAAGTTTGGCACCTGAAGTAGTAGTGGCATATGAGCATTGAGAGATCATACTTTAATGGCGACATTTGGAGCCATGCCCTGGGTATGTATTTGCCAATGTATAGCGCATCCAGAGTGTGGAAACAGTGAGTATGTCCATAAGCAGTATAGTAGGATTATTGCTATTTGGGCAACCGTTCTTCCCCTGAGACGGTGCCCTCTCCAGCAAAGACTCATAACCCAACTGGAGCATGTTTCTGGGGATCAGGAGCATGGGAAGCATCATGGGCTGCGTCTGCCCTGTGATAGAAATTGTTTATCAGCCTTTTCTTTGCAAACGCACACGTTAGTATTGCTTCAGGATTTAAACAAATGTGGTTTTATAAATATGTATTTCTTGGTCAAGTGTCTATTTGAATTTCTTCCTGTTTAGTCAATGTAGTGAAGACGGAAAGAAGTATTCAATGTACAATTTGGGATGCTGTCTGATATTTAACTCCTGTATGATGACTTTAAAGCTACTTCGGTGCTAATGCTGTATAAGTGAGTTATTGTGTAAACTGGAGGTTAATGAGGTGACTGGCAGTCATCCCTTCAAGTCCTGATCGTATCCAAATAAGAAAATACGAATTTAGGAAGTGACTTTCATTAGTCATACGGTGTCATGCTAAAGATATTGTGAAGAACAGAACTAACCAAAGCATAGATCTGCTATCAGTAATTGTGTAACAGAAGTTTCCCTTCAAATTTTTTTCCATAGTCATTCCAGTCAAGATATAGAACATGTTCCAAAGTAGAGACCTGAACTTGTCTTTATTTAGAAAAGGATCCCCTGATGTCAGAGAGAGTTGTCAGTTGTAGGTCAACAACATCAGTCCTGTAGCATTTTTCAGGTATGATGAAAAACCTTTGTTCCCCATAGGATCTATTCTTGTCCTAACAACATGGTGCGTAAGTTCCTGAAGCTACTTTAAAGACATTTCTTGCATTTTTGTGAGCTTGTCATCAACTTTATCCAAAGGTAGGGTTTTTTTTCTTCATCGGAATGTTAGCAAAATACTACAGCTGATAGTAAAATGGATTTCCATACTTTATCAACTTGACTCTCTGTGCTCACAAAATACTGTTTGTGTTACTTGTTGAGAATGTAGGTGTTACTTGAAGTTTTTTTTTAAATCTGATTCCTGTTCTCTGTGTTGATCCCAAGCAATTCCTTTTGTGCAGTTGTTGTGGCACTGGGTGGTTTTGTTTGAATGTCTGACAAGCTTCTCTTCCCTGACTGGAAGTTGCTGCTTTAGAGGAAGATACACAGTTTGCAAGAACTGCTCTCCTGTACTTACCTACATCTTCATAAATGCTCCTGTTAGCAACCTGTTAGTAATCCTTTAGCCTTCGACAGCTAAAATATTTTTTTTTTTTTCCTTATCAGTCCGTGGAGTTGTCCAGGTATAAGTAGTAGTAGATATTCCACATTGTTACACAATTATATGCAATATTAGAGCATATAATGTGAATTACTGAAATCTAACAACTATAATTAAGTGAATTTCAGATGGTTCATGAAGTTGGCACTGTACAGGGTGCTGACGTGTTGGCACTGTTCAAGGTTTTCTCTCTGTAATTATTTATTAAAGTTCCATATATTGCAAATAGATCTAGTGTTTTGCTGACGGCTTTTCAGGGATTGCTTCAAACCCATGTTAACGCTCATTCCTATACTAAGCCCTTCCATGTACAGATCAATATAGATTAATTGCTAGCTGCCCTTTTACAAGTGACTAAAAACAAAGACTGCAATTAAAAAAAAAGTCCATAATTACCATCCATTTGTTGATGCTAATGAAGAATTTAGCATTGGTTAATGAAGAATAACCTCTTCAAAATATAGCATGTTTATTAGCTTCTTAAGGCTTCGGAAAAGAGACAGTTTTAGGGAACTCAGCCTCAGTAGGTTTCAGAGTACACATCTGGGAACTCCTCTTCTATTTAAGGTCAGCTTCTCATCCTCTAGCAAAATTCCCGCTGTAACTGGTGGGGATGGTATTGCAGACTCTGTTCCCTTTCTGATGAAGAGAGGATAAGAAAGAACAAAGGGAAAGGGGAAGGGAAGTAACAAAATAAAAGTTATCTTGTTTGCGTGCGCACTGAAAAAGTCCGTTGAGAGTAATTGTCTACAAAAGAGGTGGTTGGATCAAGTCATGAGAAACTTGCAGTGTTCCGTATTTAGGAAACAGTAACGTGATGCTGCTATTGTATGTGACCTGAGGAAGGGCATGGGATTCTTTTTCTCTGATAATTTAGATCTGCATTCTCTTTATTTGTGTATGTAAAGTAAAGCCCATGTAGAGAGCCAGTGTTTACCCAAAATGGATGTAGCTCTTACTTCCCCAGGCTGGTAGAAAATGAATTCACCCGATAAAACCATAACTACAAATCTTTCTAGGCTGTTTTAGGTTTAATAATTTAAACTTATTTTTAATTATTTACTATTTCTGGCTTAAGCTATGTCAGGATGTCTAACAAAGACGCATCACTGCTCAAAGCCAGTGAAGCTGCCAATGCAACAGGCGCCTTGAACAGACAAAAGCTCTGGTTAGTGCCGCACTGCTCCGGCCATGATGTAGTTGGGAGCGGCTGGACCTTGTTGAGCCTTCTTGCTCCCCTGCTTTGTTTTTTTTTAAGATACCAATGCAGCAGAGAGGAAAGAAGTTACGTGCACCATGTTGATAATACTGTCATGACTGTAGCAATAAGAGGCAGTAACTAAGATTTACCAAACAGCAGACCTTCAGGCCCTGATCAGCTGACGGAGAATAGTTATGCTCAGCAAGTACTTTCCATTTTTGCCGATGAGTGTGGTACTGGACATCAGAGCTGCCTGGGGGAAAGGAGTCATCACCGTTGCCCACATTTCCAGGCCAGGTAGACTCAATTCCACTTAACCAAGTCAGGCAACAGCGTAAGTTATCTCTGTTTTAGCCACTGCACAGGGTCTCCACAGATTTAATATTAGCTCTGTTTAGTCACTGTTGCAAAGAGGTTATGGAACTAAGACAGTTGATCTGTCTCATTATAAAACCTACATTCTTGCACCAAATTTAAAAAAAACCCACAAAACTTTATGTAACAGCAAAAGAAAAAACCAGTAATTTTTCAAATGGTACCTATTTCTTTTTGTGTTCCTCATGGAAAAAAATATGTATTGATAGATACATTTTGAAAGTGTTTTGGTAGAGTGACATGACTTTGCAGGAGGAATTCAGTAAAGTTTAAAACGCTGATGTGAACCTTAAATTGACATGCCAAGCTGCTGTGTGCAAACCAGACTTGGCTTTCAAGGTTCTGGAATCATTTTGCAAAGTGGCATTTGCTGGAGACAAAATAAGTGAATTAGATTTAAAAAAAAAAGTTATTTTGACTGATCAGTGGCAATAGCAGCTGATGTATGGCAGCAAAATTTTTCTGAAGAAATGCCTGGAGACTCCATAGCAACTGGATCAAATATGTGCTATATTCCGAATACCGTTGCTGTGTTTTCTGTGAAGAAGCCAGCCTTCACCCACTGACACCGCACCCACGCAGTCTGTGCTGCTCCGCCAAATTGCCTTTGGCAAACGGCAACTTCAGCCAATGACCACTGCATCAGGGTTATTTTTAGGATGATGAAAAATTCCCCGAGTCGTATTTTATTTCCTTTTCTTGATTATCACAAGGACAATGCAAAGCCTGCAGCATCGTCTGGAAGGTAGATAAACCACTCAGTCACTTCTTTGGTAATAATCTATTTACTAACTTCTCTTTCCTCAGGTACAGGCACTAGCAATGTGTACTTTAATAGAGCTGTTTCCCTGAAGTAGTGCATGGTATTAGCCTGGTGAATGACAAGGCCTTGAAAAACATTTCCCAAACAAGTGAAATGAGAAATAATTAATAGCCGTGCACAGAGCTGGCTCTGCATTGCAGCATGAGTTCTCCCAGGCTTAAGGAAGTACGTGCTTGGCCATCTTCCCCGTGTTACTAAGGAAGCCTGGCCCTTAACCGATTTGTGTTAGTATGTGGTTATCCTCCTGGTGCCTGCGGTGTGGCACCGCTGATGCAGAGGCAGCTAGGGCAGGAGCGCGGGTAGGATACGGTTATTTGCCGAGGTAAGGTGCAGTACAACTGCTGCCGGGCGGTCGGCTCATGTGGAGCTTCGAGGGAGGGCGGAGGGTTTGTCCCTGCAGCGTTCGTGTTGAAGTGTTGGTACAGGGCTCTAACGTAAGCCTTAGCGCCTGTTTGCTCTTAACAGCGCTTGGTAGCTTCAGTAAAGCGGAGGAACGAAAGGAAAATCTCCAAGGGTGGCTTAGGAGGAACCAAGGTATTTCTTCAGCTTGTGAATATGTAGGTAGTAGAAAAGGCTAATTAACATCAGTTTTCGGTTTATCTCAATTTAGCTGTTTGGTAAGTCATCTGGGTGGATTTAGCAGTACACATTCCTTCGCTTTGAGCCATAAACCACCATTATTTTGTAGTCTCTACGTAGTTGTAGTGAGAGTCGTTGGTCCAGAAGCCTGACATACGGGAAGCGGTATTGGATCCTTTTTTAATGTAGCTAGTCAAACCAACTTTAATGTGCAAACCGAATGTTATGAAAACAGAACGCTTGAGAGCAACCGGCCTCCTTCCAGAAAAGGGTTTTGAGATGGATAATTTAGAGATAGGGAACTGTAATTAAAGGTTATAAAAGAACACTTGCTTTTATAACAATATAATCTTAACTCACTGAAATCCCTGAAAGGTTTGCTAATGATTTCAAGAGATTTAGGATTTTTTCCAGAAGATTTCAAACAGGAGATAATTCACCTCATATTACATAACCATCTTAGTGCTTTGTATTTTCAGATGTCATTTGTGAACATTTGTTCAATTCCTGTAATATAGCTCTGTGGTAGAAAGAGATTATTTATGGTGGAAAATAATGTTAAGCAAATATACCTTGAGGACCAAAATGTTCTTTAGATAAGTCTTATGTTCTGTGACCTGTCCTGTTCAAATTACCATGTTGTTGGCATGAGGAGAGCTTTGGTGTTCTTGAAACTATTTATAAATTTAATAACGTTCTAAAGATAATGATTAAAATAATTAGAGAAACAGAAAGAGCTTGAAAATTACCGATGGAATGAGAGAGAAATTTGCAAAGGCAGAGGGATAAAACGGAGGCAGTTTTTCCCAACATCAGGAACTCGAGATGTTCATACGCCGTCAGGTTTTTTGGGGGTGGGAGACCCCTATTGTCAGTGACAAATAGGATCAGAGAATGAATGAAAGTCTTCACTTCCTAAATACTGCTTTAGGACATTGGGGGCTTTACCTGTGGCTATTTGTGCAAGTGTTAAAAATAGGTACATCTTCCCTGTGCAAAGATAACGCAGCGCCAGGTGCTGGCCACTGATTAAGCAGGAAGAAGAGTCAAAGTTTTGCTATGTGTAGGTAGTTTTTGTTGACATGTGGAATATTTCTGTAGAAACCATCCTGCAGTGGATACACGGAAGAGTTATTCTCTTATACATATATATTTTAATTAATTTTTAAATAACACCTTTAGCCTTTTTTTTAATGTAGATGAATATTCAAAGGAGCCATGGAATTGTTGAAGCGTCCAGCTGAGGAACATTGGAAAAGCATCTGAGTCATTTCAAAAAAGCAATTAAGAAATTGTGTACAAACTTCTGTCCCAATAGCATAATGTTAAATACGTAGGTCAGGGTGTTGTTTAGCCGTTACACGAACAAAATTTCTACTGTGTAGAGTGAAAACTTGACTTTGCAGAGGCTTGGAAAAAGTTACTAAGCATTCATCATTGTGAAAGGTAAAATATGGTCCTCATACTCTACCGCAATTGCATAGTCCTGCAAAATTGGAGCTGTGGCCTTTTTCTTTTCAGAGTCAGGGAGAGGAAGTTTTGGGTTTCTATTTACAACATTTTCACTCCAAGTCTAAGAAAAAAACCACCCCCTGAATACTAAAGAATTGACTGTTCAGTGGTGGGCTAACATACTTTCAATTTGTAATTATTTTTACATCTTTGCTTTCTGGCATTTTCTCCTATTCTTCTACATAAAATATTCCGCATTAGAAAACTGAAGGTTTTTCTCATACTGTGCTAAAACTGGCATGTTCTTCCTTGTCATGAATATGCGACTTCATTTTGTACTGTATAGCTTGTGGTGGGAGCTCAAGAGTAAGGGGGAAAATTCTCTGCTTCAAAATGTGCTTTTTAGAAAAAGTACATGTAACGTGGGAGAAAAAAAAAAAGAAAAAAAAAAGTGTGTATTGGAAACATCCCACATAGACAGAAATGTTGACGGCCTCAGTGCTTCCAGAAGGACGGAGGCTGCCTGACCATTGATCGCCGAGGCTGTGGGCTGTAGAGAAGCTAGCTGACAGAACTGCCACTGGGTTTTCCTTCTTTGATTTTTGTCCTTGACAGTCCTTTAGTGGAAGCGGGAGTTGGAGCAGTGACCAAGAGAGGACCGCCTGGCCAGGGATAAACTGATCCTCGTGCAATCCAAAGGCGAAGATTGGGTTGACTTCAGTGGGTGCTGGAGCTGGCTTACAGAGAATCAATAAGAAGAGCCAAATATTCATTTAATCAGACAGCTGCTTCCCATCTATGTGGTGTTGGTATCCTCCCATAAATGAGTCATCTTTGCAGTAATAAAAAAAGAATTGCATTTGTCACTTTGAATGCAGTAGGACTTTTCAGAAGTCTCACGTAGGATCTGAGGTCTTTCACTTAATATTAATTTTGCCTGGGAAACGTTAGCCTCTTCAAGTATTTTATTATACAAAATTACTTTGGTTTAGAGTATTGTTGCATAATATACGTACTTTTACTTATCTGAGTGTTTTTGGCTATTGTTTAGCCTGCCATATAAAATATTTTTTTTCCTGTTATTTTTACTCATTCTGAATGTAAAATGCAAATTCAAGTGGGAATTGTAGTCTGTCTGGTGAAGACCTGGGATGTGGGGTGCTGTCAGCGACCTCCTTCCTGACCTCAGGCTGAGGTCTGAACCTGGCTGAAATTTGCCTTTTGTGTATGTAAAATGGAAATAATTGTACTTATTCTACTTTGCAACAGAATTAATAATAGGAAGTATTATGATTATGTTAGAACGTTTCTGAATTATTTATTGTTATTAACTTCTATGAGACATTTGGCTTAGAAAAATAGCCGCTTTACCATAAATTGGGCAAACAGGGACTTGTCAAAATTCGTAGAAATATTTGCATCTACTATTTCACTTTATCAGTGTTGATATAAATTATTATACTACTGATTTATAGTCATATCTCAAATATAGAACATATTTTACCTTTGTTCTGAAAGATTATCTGGGTTGAGTTCCTGAATGTACAAGTCTTATAGGAAAGAGTAAGTTTAGTGCAGTATTCCACAAAATAGGGAGTTGCTTTGAGTGGGATGGGAATCTTGGTTCCTTTTCTCTATATTTTTTTAAATGTATTGTAATCTTAGGTAGCAGGGAACATTACAAAGTACAATAGCAACTTAATTTTTTAGCCAATATGGGACAGGCTAAGGACCAGTTTAGCAATCTTTTTTTCTGTTGATAAGCACGTAAATAAGGAAGTTCATAGGACTTCCCTGCTGAGGCTGATTGTATGAAGAAGTGGTACACTCTGAACAGGAGGGGTAACAGGAGTCAGCGCCGGGTACATTGGAACCTATTTCTGACCCTGCCAATTGACAACTGCACTTACCTAATTGGAAACATGTTCATTTTCTGTTGCGTGTCATTGAAATGTTATGTGTCTCTGTCCCATTTGGCGTTATAAAGATGCTGTCAGGGGGAAAGGCTGGAAACACAGTGATGAGAGAAGGCGTTGGAGAGGGGAGTGGTTTGTGGAGGCTTGCGACCTATTTTCCATCTTGTAGTTGCCTTTGGGCCAAATGTTGGTGTTTGACCGTGAAATCCAAATAAATGAACAGTAATAGTGACAGAACAGGGCTGGTGAGAAGTAGTACTGATGTGAAAAGACTCTCCAGAGTGGAAGAGTGCTGGATGTCATGAAGGATGGAACTCACCGTTGCTTGATTCGAGTTAGGCTGCCTACCCTGACTCCATCCGTTTGCACGTCGGAGTCGTGGGACTTCGTTAGGGGCAGGGCGGGGAGTGGTCATTGCTAAGGGTTTCCCCGATTCTTGGGGATACTGTAGGATGTATAAGATAATTTGGTAACGTAATTTATTTGGTAACAATCAAATATTATAGTTATAATGTAACATAGAATTAAAAATGCTACTAGCACTTTCCTTGCCATAGAAGATTTTAATTTTGAAAGAAAAACACAAGTGTTGTGAAAGGTCACTCTGTAAATTTTTCTGTTTAAATGTCACTGCGGTTTTTTGTATGTTTGATTTTTTTGAGTGTGTGTTCATTTTAATTGACATTAATAGAATTTGCTAGCATCTAATTATGCTTTTTGTAAAATTACACTATTGGATTTTGAGAGAATCCAGTTCTTGTGTGGATCCTTTCAGGAAGAAGAGGCTGCGTGTTCCCTTCCATAGCTTATGGCTTCCAAGCAAGCCAGACAACTATTTTTCATCAGATATTGGGACCTCTAGAGGTATTTGACAGAGAAGGGGAGTAACTCCTGTTTGCAGTGCAACTTACAAACCTATTACTTTTTGTAGCAAGATGATCCCTAGAGAAGAAGAAGAATTTTGAAAGTATGCTAAATGGGATCATCACAGAATATATCCGTTTTATAGTGTCCTTCTCTGGAGGCTCCCACCACTGTTAAACAGGGGTCTGCTTAATGAATCTTCTTCCTATTAAATATGGTATTGACATTTGGGGGGGTTGTTGCTCCATGAGGGCACATTTTGTGTGAATCCCACTTACTAGGTGCTACTGCTGAGCTGCAGGGTACCTCTGAAGTTCCTCTTCTTGATTACTGCAGAATTTTGTGATGTTGACTTTTAGCAAGGTTTGGGTTGGGTTTGTTTTGTTTTGTGGAAGGCATTGTCCTGAATCTGTGCTTACCTGAATTTGCTAATGCTTTAATTACAAAACTAACATTTATTTGGTGCTCTCTTTCTTTTGTGTTTATTTCTCATAAGAATGCAAAGCCATGCGTAAAACTTTGGATATTTTGCCTTATGTTTAATAGTCCCAGTCTGTGCACCATTAATGTTGTGCATATCACAGCATTATGAATTACGAATGACAACTGGAGAAAGTTTTCTAGCATTCTTAGGACTTCTCTGGAAATAAACTTCTCAGTTTTGTCATTGTGCCTTCCTTGACGCTCCTTATTTCATAGACACTACTGGGCTTAATAGTCCTGAGAGACTACAGTACACAAAAATTGCTTTGTCTTTTGGCAGTTGTTGATAGTCGGTCTCACTCTCACAGTTTTTAATTTATACATAATTCAGACTTACCGCAGAATGTCTTGGAGGAAGACTTGGTTACAGACAATATGCTTTTCAGTATGTCCTTTTGTGTTTCTGTTACTTGTATGGAGGTTGGTTCTTTTTGTTCCCTGAGTGGCATGTCCAGCTAGCTGACGAACTGTGTGAAGATGTGTTTTCAATCACAAGATCTCAAAATGTATGTTTAGGACTGTGTATGTGGTTGCAATAATGAAACTTTATTCAGTTACATAGCGTACTTATTTGTTTTTCATGCTATTCTGTCCCTCGTTGGGAAGATTTGTATAAGGCACAAATTGTTGTTTGCATACAGAAACCAGAATTCTTGATTGTACTGTGTTAAAACACTTTTGATCGTAGAGAATTTCTTTTGGAAGATTGTTATTTTTTATTTATCATCTATTACAAGCTACTCCAGTGTGGGAAAAGAAAAAATGTTAGATAATAGTGATATAAACCCAAGCTTTCAAATATTGTTTGTTGACATGCGATGAGTATAGCGTATAAATTTTAATTTCCTGACTCACTCTTTC
>NW_009612466.1:25664-93524 GCF_000690535.1 Cariama cristata
GATAGGAAAGGTAAGCCCTTTAGAGTTTGCTCCAAAGAGGATGTTTTTCATCTGCACCGAAGCCTTATCAACTTGTTACAACCAGAGACTTGGAGTCAGTAATGCTGGATTCTGTTTGGTTTCTTCAAGTAGCTAGTGGTGTGCTTAGTTGAGCACATATAACATGAGCTACAAAACTACAGAATAGAAAAATGACACTGTTCTATGGCTGTAGTTCAACTAAGTGTAAGTCCACTTTGCACAGCCAGGTTGTTTTCAACATCGATACAGATACATTCAGTGTGTGTGTTATGTGTGTATATATACATCAGTGTGCATTGACTCACATTAGTGTGTGAATTGGGGGGATTAGGTATAGTTTTCTTTCAGTGGCACTAGATGTGCTTTTTTTTTGATTCTAAGAAGCAATTTACTGAAGCAAATAGCGTAATATTCAAGATAAAAGTATTTTCTTACGCAGATTAATAGAAACGCTTGTTATACCAGGTGCATTTAATGGGCCCTGAGATAATAGACAGGCACAGGATGCAAAACAAA
Organism: Cariama cristata; assembly: GCF_000690535.1. Taxonomy (NCBI): domain Eukaryota; kingdom Metazoa; phylum Chordata; class Aves; order Cariamiformes; family Cariamidae; genus Cariama; species Cariama cristata. The sequence goes on from NW_009612466.1 coordinate 26,202, forward strand.
AAAAGAAACGGAGTAAATGAACTGCTGGTATGCACTTAAGAACCTATGTAATTATGTACATCAGCATCCATTAATTAGTATGGGAGAGCAAAAGCTAGGATCAGGGGTACAATGCTAGCCAAAAATGTATCATTCTTTCAGGATTCCCTAAGAATATGCCTTTTTTTTTCCTTTAATTGACTAATATAGACATGGAAAAAGGAGTTGCATGTACATTACATCTGACACGCTTTCTTTTTGATGCTTAAGCTGGCAGGTGACACTGAAACCTGTGTTTCTGTATTCTGTTTTCAATTCCTTGGAGCATTCCTTAGGCATTGAAGGCCTCAGTCTGCTTCCTTCGGTTACCAGAACGTATGCCCAGACAGTAGCTGCCACCTTTGAGGCGAGGGGATGCTTCTCTACCCAGTAATTTCAAGCAGTATTTAGAAAGAATAGTTTTACACTGGCAAAATTTCAAAATGTATTTAATATTAAAATAAATTATGCTTGTTTTGTAAATAGCATTTTAAAGATAAAATGATTTCCCTAGTTCCACAGAAGGTCTGATAAGACCATATAACTTTCAGTTGCCGACTATGACATTTTGCATATGTTAAACTCTAAGCAGGTTTCGTCATCCTGCCTGGGACAGAGCTCCGGGGGGGTAAGTTAGTTACAGACCATTTTTCTCTTTGAATTTTCAGTGCAAAAATATTCAAAACTTGTGATAAGGTAACTTCTTAAGGAAAAAAAAAATATCTATTTTAGAACATTACTGTTGTTTTCAGTATAAAGTGATGTTTGATATGAGGACATTTATCAGAACCTGCACTTCTTTGTGTTCCCGATCTAAGATTCTGTGCTATTTAATATACACGTGGCACTTCTTAAAGTGTTTTCAGTCTTTCTCTTCCTTGTGCATTGGATTAGTTTATTAACAAAATATGAAATCTCAGAGCAAAGCAGTTACCCTTGTCTTTGTTTCATATTGCCATTTTGTTCCGTTTTATTAGAATTGGTTAACCTCTCATTTCCCATTACCAGCATTGCAGGTATTACTGCTGCCTAAACAAAAAATAGAAGGACAATTGATGTTTAGACAGGAAAACATTTGGGCTTCAATAGATGTCGGGCATTTGCCTGAATAAAGTCCATTTTAGTGAATGTCACTGAATGGCAAGATCTTTTGCAAAGGAAGAATTATGTATTTAACATTGTTACCTTTAATTCCTCATTGAATTAACTGATTCTTTTAAACTACAGTAAAACAAAAGATGCATCGTGGAAAACTCTACTATGTATATTCTATACCTATGTATATTTATGAGACACACTATCTTTTATGTGTTATATATGAAATATATATTCCCCCCGACAAAACGATTGTACATGGAAATAGGGAAGTTTTCTCTTTGAAAGTTGTATAAGATTTGTCAGAAAGCAAACAGAAGCAAGCAGTTCAGAAGCAGGTAGGGAACGGGGGAGAGCACCCTTTCTCCGAAGGCAGCGGGAGTGACCCTGTGGTGCTTCCAGGGGGAGGGCAGCGGTGGGTGCGGGGTCTGGGGCGGGACCGGTGCCCTTCCTCTGTACTTCTGTCACAGGGACTTCAGAGTCTGGGGTTTTCAGAGTCGCCACTGATCTCCTGCTGATGTATTCAAAAGAGAAGATAGGATGATTGTCTTAGAGAAGAGGATTGAGACCTTCCTTGATATTCCAAATTCTGAATGAGATAGCTTCATCAAATCCTGCAAGATGGCTTAAGGCAGAATTAGTATCCCATCTGTGTTAGGGAACAAAAATTAGAGCTAATCAAGGCCAGATATTTAATTTAGATTTAGACTGAACGGCCTGAGACAAATAGGTACCAATTAGAGCTTGCTGCCACAGAGGGATATAAAAACATGAAGTTCACAAAAAATGTTTTACTTTTGTTAAAAAGCTGTTTTGCACACAAGAAGTGATAATATGCTTTATAGTTGTGTGGCATGGGTGGGTCTGAACTGCGTTCTTAACCCTTTACCCGGAGGTTCGTGTGTTGGTGCGGTGAAAGCTTTGCTGCATCGCTGCGCTTGGACTGCTGCTTCTCGTAAGGACCCACGGGGTTAATGAAAGTGAAGTTGGGCTCGTGCGACTGAAGTCACCTAAATGCTTCTCTCTGTTGACCAAGTACAGCAAATACATTTGAGGCTCTGGCTTTCCATCATTTCCTGCGTATAGCCTGTTTACACTGAATAGCATATACATGTATTTTTTTAATTTAGTGGAGAGCTGTAATTTTTATAACACAACTACTTTTCTGTATGTATCAGCAAATACATACATTGCTATGCATTAAAAGTACTTCCTTTAGTCTGCAAAACGTGGGTAGCAAAGACACAGGTCCACAAGGACAACCTGGTTCTGCATTTAAGTCGAAATCAAGCAGATACTGATTTCCTAGTTCACGGTCATGCTTAGATTCAAGCCGAAGAACTGCCCATACAGTCCTGTGGGTTTTCTTGCCCTTGCTTGAGAAAATGATGGTCAGCAAATTAAATAGATGAAGATGAGCTGATAAAATTCTATTGAATACTTCTCCTTCCACTGGTTCGACCCAGACTTTTAAAGTCAGCCATAAATTTTGTTAGTTTTGTGATTAGTCAACGATCCTTGCAATAGTTCCTGCAGGTTATTCAGTGTTGGGTGTTAACGCATATGTTTCATTTCCGATGAGTATTTCTCTTTGGGAAGTGGAAGATTGAAGCAGCGCTGAGAAAGAAAAGAAATATTGACTGTAATTTTTATGAGAAAAATATGTATGTGATACATAAACTGTTGTGCCTGTGAGGGCATCTCAATTAAATAGACTGTAAAATTTTGTTTTGTTTTTTATCTTCCTGTGTCACACCTCTCATCCAAAAGCTCCTGTAATTTTACAGATACTGAGAAAGTATTATAGTAACTCTGCAAAACTAATTACGTGCCACACTCTTTTAACATATTGATGAACTAAGCCAAAGCGAGCCGAGAGCGAGCCGAGGCCGTACCGCCGGGCGCTGAGTCTGGCATCCAGTGGAGAACCCCAGGGTACTGCCCGAGCAAACACGCGCTCTCTTTGCCAGATGCTTTGCATTTTTCAAACAGGAAAATTCATTGTTACGTACTAATAAAAAAGCAACTTCGTTAGCAACTCATATGTTGATCAATTGATAATCTGTAGAAGGGAAACGAACTTTTTGTCTAATTACCTCAGAATTCATGTGAGACATTTTCCCCCTCTGTGACTAGGTAGGAAAACAAGCATGAAATAACCCAGTATGTTTTGAATTACAGGAAACCAAAATACTAATGGTTTAGTTACTGTTCTATTTCTATAGGTTAAATACTTAAACACTATGAATACTGGAATGAAAAGGTTACCTTTTGCACTTGTTTACGCTCTAACCAGTATATGAAGGGTGTATTAGGCAGTAGACTGTATGCTAGAATTTGAGTTGTCAACACTTTGATTTTTCTTTTGTTTCTTCATTTTTTTTTTTTGTTCCGTGTGTTTTATCTGCGGAATACTGGAGGCTCCAGTGGCTTGTATTTGGCTTGTTCCCCTCCTGTAAATTCACCAGTGAGCCATAAATATTTCAGAATGACAGAGATTGTATAGCTTTTTATATATAAAAAAAGTATATATTATATACTTTTTCATTTTAAACTTTCCTATCCATGAAACAATCTTTTCCCAGTTGTGTCACACCTGTGCCCCTTCCGTACTGCAGGATCTGGAGCTGCGGTGATTAAAACCCAGGTTATCTATTTGCTCATGCTCACAGGGATACAGACATATGGTGCTCCTTGGATTAAGAGCTCTCTATCGCTGTCCAGAGAGGATCGTTATGCTTAATGTGTTGAACGATTCGCCATCTAAAGCGTAGCAAAATGATTCGTCCTCTTCAAAATGGCTCAGAATAGATTTTTGCAATTGATTGGACTCAAAATATTGAAGCTGAAAAGGATGTGCTGCTCGGTCCTCTGGAGCAGCCCACTGCCTCTTTTAAAGGCTGCTTGGGTTTCAGGACTTACCTGTTGTGGCCTGTGTGACCAACGTACAGGAGATGCCAGAAGAAAGAAAAGGCTGGATTCTGGGGAAATAATGATCGCATCAGTATCGTTATTGTAAAACGTAAGGGGGGCATAAATGATATAAAGGCATAAATCATCAGAGTTTATAATCTGCATGAGCTCAAGATCTGACCCCAAATAACTGCCCGAAGCAAGTGAGCCATGTTGTACTTGCCCGTCCCATAGAAGAATCCCTAAGAGTGAAAGGCTTGGCATTTGGGAGACATTTCAAAGTTCAGGAAGTCTCCTAGAAATATATAGGTCGCAGCACAGTCTCTTTTTTTTTTTTTTCTTTCTCTCTCTCTCTCTTTTAATTACTGTGTTTAACCATAAAAATGTAATAGGAAATACTTCTTTGGGGAAAGATTTCACAATAATAAATTCGGGGATTTAGATCAGTACCAATATATAGGTTCTGATTTGTCTCAATACTTGTAGCTCTTTCTCTCTCTTTCTTCATTTCTTCCTTTTACCTTTTATTTTGCAGCACTAAATGTTTTTACAGTACCTCCTGAATTGTTATTTTAGCTACTGTGCTACACTAGGGCATAATTGAAACCTCTGCTGACAAACTAAGGTTCAATAGGAATGGCAAAAAAGGATAACGAGGGATTCTTCAAGCAGCAGAGCAGGTTTGCTTTTGTGGCTGGACACCTGGGTGTGTGTGCCTGTCCCTAGTCCTCTTTCATCTTACAAGGCACGCAGGCTTTGCCGTTCCTGGACTGCTGAACGGTGTCCCATAAAATTACATCTCCATCTGGAGTTTAGATCACAGCTTTGGTTTCACTGCTTCTCACTTATTAGTCTTTGAGGTCTTAGTTGAGATTTTGCAAGTAGTGGCAAATCAGGGGTTTTGTATTGCACTTTTTCTTGGTGGCCAGTAGTAGGAAAGTCAGCGTATTTAGCAATGACTCCATTTACTACAAGAATCTTTGGAAAAGTGAAAACAGAAACTGGTGACAGAAGAAATACTTTAATTAGGAGAGTGAGTTCTTGTTGGTGATGACATTATAATCACTCTATGCTTATTTTTATTCTTGGTGACGTTATGAAGCATCATTTATGTACAACAAGTATGATAAAAGTGCAATGTTACATGTGCAAAAGCATTTCTTTCAGTGTTATTTTGTCTTTAACATTCATCTTTCGGGTGGTAAGGCTTCTTATTTTTTCGCAGTGTTTTAGATGGTCTCAGGGTATACTGTCTATGTTTACCTGTGGGGTTTGTTTTCAATTTGTGATTTACAGGACTTTCCAAGTGGTTTACATCTATATTTCATCCTTTGACAGGGTTCAATATTTTTAGATATGGCAAGCTGGAAATAAATCAGACTATTTGATTTTATCCACAGCTGTATCTCTTCTAAATGTCACAATTAGGAACACTGTTTAAAGCAGTATAAAATGTAACAAAATAAGATTCCTGCAAATGTACTTAATTGTGGATCGCATGAAATTTGAAGGTTCATTTTGCTACGCTTAGTGGAAAAGACCTGGCAAGGTGCCATTCCCAGAGGTCTGCCGAGGACTTTGTCTGTTGTTTTGTGTACTGGCTTTGTGTTGCTGAAAAGCGGATAGTCGTAACTGCTGCAGGCTGAGGAAGAGTTCAGGTGAGGAAACCCGAATGTTTCCCAAAGCCTGCAGGGTGGTTTGAGATAGAGCAGGCAGCGGATAGTAGCCTTCCTGTCATTCTGTATTTTTTGCAGAGCGTCCCTTATACTAGTAATGGTCTTTACCAAGGATGTTGAGCTTGCTGATCTGCATTTTTTTTGTGAATTCTGATCACTTTACATTATTTGGGGGGTACAAAAGTGCAAAAGTTGCCGGGAGAAGGTTCCCCTAGGGTTGGAATTCTCCTGCAAGCAGTAGCTACTGAAAGCATTACAATGAGCCAGCACATCGCCTAAGAATGGTGCTTAAGAGGAAGAGGAGTATTCTAAAATTGTGGTGAAGATGAGAGTAGTAGTATGACAACTTTCAACAAATGAACTAGGGCAGTCCCTTGGTTGATGTAAATGGTACCACAGTTCTTTGATTTGCTTCCCGTTTTCTCAGTGTCAGACCGAGCTCAATGTGTGAAAACTCAAACCCAGAAGTTTACTGGCCAAGAACAAAGTCAGTTGGACCTGTGGATAACTAGGATTTGACTTAGGAAGGGAGAGGAGTGGGAAGAATGGGGTTTCTGACAGAAGCAGGTTACCAGAACATTTCTTTTAAAAAATGAAAGTCCTGACACAGTTAACGCTGCCACTTTGCAAGGCTAACTTTGGGGAAAACCTGCCACGATGAATGAACCTCTTTGCACTTACCGCAAACTTACTGTGGCAAACTTAAACACTCGAAACAAAGCACAACATGATTTTTTTTTTCTTCCCACAAAAGTGTGAGATTTGTATATGTGCTTAAAGTGCGAGTGCCAAGGCATAGACTGGAGCAAGAAGGTGGATTTCTGGACTACTGAGTTCTTCTCATGTTTCTCCTATAGTATCAAATTTTGGGGGACAAGAGGGATCCCGTCTCAGTCAGCTGCTGGCTATCCTAGCGCCAGCGCTTGAGTCTAGCATACGAGATACCTGCTCGCTCTCCTGCCAACCGCTGGAAAGTGCTTCTGAAGGCCGTCTACTTAAGGGAGTCATTCGGCTTTGGGGTTAGTGTTGCAAAAGGGTCTGTTGTGCTGCTGAGGAGTAAAGGGTGTATTAAAGCCTGGGAAAACAAGTGGATTCAGTGAATTACCTGTAGGAGATTCTTTGAAAAGTTCTGCTCCCCTGTGAAGAGATGCAAGGTCGGGGACTTCAGAGCAGTTGTGAGAGTGTGACACAGAGCGGGCTTTGACTTTTCTGTACAGAGAGGAGGACTAAGATGCTTTGGTATGAGTTTCATGCTTGAAAACCATGCCTTTGTGTTTTGGTTTCTTCACTGCTGCCTGATGGGATAGATTTGCAGCTCAAACAACAGCAAAAAAAGAGCATGGGAACTTACAAAGATGTTGCAACATGTTCCTCTGCAAAGGCTTTGAATCCTACATCATAAGACATATACTTTGTTGGAATATGATGTTCTAACTAAGTTTGGCAAAACGCGAACATGTTTGCTTTCTGAGTAGTTTGCCCTAATGACTTTGAAGCATTTTGACAAACAACAGTAATATTGTTAAAAGGCTCTGGCAGTAAGCTTATCCATTGCTCTCCATCAGATGTCTACACAGATTGTTGCTTTCTGCAAGCATTATTTCAAAGGAATGCCTGCTACTCAGTTTGCGCCACCCTTTCTGCTTGAGCCGATGCTTTGTTTCACTCTCTTCTATGTTTTCTAGCAAGTTCATTTCACATTAAATAGATTGCTCTCTCTAAGGATTTTTAGGTCCAGTTTACGTTGGAACCTTGGCTATATGAACTTTGGTTGAGTCAAGCATTTGGTGGGATTCCATCTTACATCCTTTCATTTTTATAACTGCATGAAGAAGCGATGGCTGTGTACATACACCTTACTGTCATAGGGGAGTGCCTTGGAAGAGTTGAAGAAAATCAGTGTGAGTTAATTACGGGAAGGCCGGCCTTGCATGAACGTTGCTGAAACATCACTGGTGTCAGTTAAAGGCAGCGACTGCTTTCAGTGTTGTGGGAACCAAACATCAAACGCGGTTGCAATGGTTGGGACCAGGTCATTCTCAGAACGGTCGGCTTGCATCTGAACCTGCCCAGAGCTCAGAAGTAATATGTGCGCATATTGCATTTTATTATTATAATGTATAGTTTTAACATGAGCTGAAGCCTTTACTTGTTCATTAGTCATTTTATATTTGTAGTTCAGGCTGTCTGAATGTAAGATTAAACATTCCATGTATTTGCCAATTGCTGGCAAAAATGTTGTTGTCGGTGACACTTTGTAGTTCAGGTTCCATTCAGTCCCATACAAGTATATAATCCCATAACCAAAAGCGACAACGAATGTAACTATTTTGTGTGTGTGTCATTCCAGCACGTATTCATACTCGTTACACACCATAGCACCTGAGGCTTGTAAAGGAGCTGAATGGTCCCATCCTGGAGCATTCATCAGTCAAGGAAAAATTGTAGAGCCATTTTGAATCTACCTCACAGTAATTAAGACAAGAGAGAACCCTGTACCGCTCAGTTATCCTTAGAAGGGGGCTGGGGAGAGCCTGCTCTCTCTGATTAGAACTGGCCCCCCTGTGAAGGGTAACCGGGTAGAAACCGATGGGATGCTAGGGCCAGCTGCCTGCTGACCTGTATCGCAGCAAGAGTTTGAAGCCCCAGAGAACGGGGTTGGCTAGATGTTCCGATTCTTTGAGGATAACTCTGTTTCTGAGGGATTTGGGGCTTAATTTTTCAAATGCACCCCCAGCTCCACTTAGGGGTTGCATGTGTGTTGCAATATGTTCTATGGGACTCTGTCACCTCCAGACGGGCAGCCTGTCTCCGTTACCTCCAGCTGTTCCTGAAGCATTTGAAAACTGCTAATTATTTCTCAGCTAACTACGTGGGGGTTTTGGTTCGGTTTGGATTTTCAGTTCTGCAGTGGGCCTCTTCTGGGATAATGGGTGGATTCCAAAATGCAGTCCTCAAAATGATTTTTATCCTGCTGGGTACAATCATTATAATGAACTCAAACTGAGAGGGAATGTCCTTATTCTCAACGTTGGTCGGGTTTTTGTTTGCTTTGGTTTTTGGTTCGTTTTTTTGTTTGTTTAATAATTACTATTCTAGCTAAAAAAAAAACCCAAACAACCCTAAACCGAAACAAAAATAGAACCCCAAAACAAGATCAGACATGACATAAACAAGAGCTGAACGATCTAGCATCAGAGATTGTCCTTTTTGGATACATTTGCACTCCTCTGAAACCAAACCCGGGGGATATATCAATTCAAAAGCAAGCTCATTGCAGTTATTATCTACATGAACATGAAATACCATGTGAATCACAGGAATTAAATGGTCATGAAATCTGTACTCATACATTTGTCTTGTTTTGTAAATATCAAATAGATGCAACTTGAATTAATAATGTTTTTTGAGTTAGAAACTCAGAAGGCATTAGCAACATTCTGAAATTTAGTGCTTTATGTAAACACAGTGAGACCCAGAGCGGTAGGAAAAAACCCAAAGCATTCAAAGGCATGCAACGGGGTAATTCAATAACCCTCACATGTAGAAGCATTTTGCTCCGTGGGACTTTAACTTTATGTGCGAGGCAGGCTGGCTGGATGCTGGAAAGCAGTTCCCCCCCACCGCAACGCCATTTACATGCATAGCTGGCCTGGTAGGTGTAAAAATAGACAGGCAGCGCCTGAATTGGAAATGGTCACCGACTGCTGCCCGCAGTTGCTGGGGTTTCGGGTTCTGCGTGACACAGGACGGCTCGGGGAAGGGAGCCTGGTACGAGCGGCCGGGGAGCGGAGCACGGGCGGGAGCCTCCTCCGGGGCCGTCAGCTGTCCTTCGGGAGCGCTGGGCACCCCTGGCCGCGCAAGGCAATCCCGCTTGCAGGGGGTAGCAGAAGAACTGATATGGGCAATGCACCGATTTGCCAGTCTTGTCATTCCGATAAGGGCTTAAGAACACCGGGGAACATACAGGATTTGGATAAAACCCCTGACTATTATGGATGCACCAGTGAAGAAAATAAAGATCCTGAAGGCCCGGTAAGTCTTGGCTGAAGAAAAGAGGAATCACAGGAAAAACTTAAGGTCAGGGTTGTGCATGTTAGATTTTAAAAAGATCTCTTTGCTCAGCCTGAATCTTACTTGATAGCTTGCGATATTAAGAAATCTGCTAAGTGTGTCTATGTTCAAGCTTTGCTTTTGCTATTGTGACTGTCTGTAATTAAAAATTAGCTGTCAGTAAGCTAAGCAGTCACTTAAAATTGTTGTCAGCTACCGAAAGGTTAGGTACATGGAGAGAGACCACTGTCAGTGAAACAAGTCCTTCAAATGAATGGGTGTGATCAGTTATCCTCGTTCACGCAACTGCTATAAACAATCCTGCATCGATTGTTCTCAAAACTTCAACTCTGTAACTTTTTTTTAAGCTGTTGTCTGTCCAGTACATGATATTATTTTCTGGGTTTGCAGTAGAGATGGAAGCCCACCGCTCTCTACGCGGAGGAGGGTTACAGTGAGCGGGACCAGGCACACGCAAGGGGGTCACGCTGGTGACTGTGGGACTTGAGAGTTAGGCATGCAGCAAGCGGTTCTCACACTCACGTCAGCGTTTGCGCTGCCAACCAGAAGAAACTTATTGACATGAATACTTGTGCAATGTCTAGGGCAAATGGAGTGCCTCTTGTCTCTTTTTTCTTCTTTTTTTTTTTTCCCCCCCCCCTTGGGAAATTCATTATTAAATGGTTGTTTCATTCCAAATTGGCAATGAAAGGATTAGTGTCAAAACTTCTGGTAGGACAGGAAGATCAGAAAACCTTTAGTGTCCATATATCCAAGTATTATGTTTTCCGATATTGATCTAAAATAAAGTTGTTCTCAGGTCAACATTATGCTTTGCACTTGCATGAGTTACTGCGCTGCATTATAGGAAAAGTAGCTGAGTGAAGGGAAGAGGAGACCGGAGGTGCTCCCAGCAGCAGCTCACAAGAAGTTCTGCTTTGTCCTGGAAAATAATTTTGATGCTGTCTTGGTTTTCTAGTAGGAAATTTTTTTTGGCTGAAATTTTTTGACCAGTTTTACTACTTATTTCACTGACAGCACAGTTGGATGTGTTCTTCAGAAATAAAACTTTCTTCAAGGTAAAACGTGAAACTAAACTGTTTCTTTGACTTTTCAGACTTTTTTTTTTTTTCTCCCACCAAGCCGTTCTTGATTTAATTAACAAATAAGCTCCAGCATTTGAGATGGGAAACCTGCAGTCAGGGGGAGGGACAATGCAAGCACAGGACTTCCCGGGGCAGCGGCAGGGAGGACAGGCCTGCTCCCGTGGCTGAATATGGGGATTTCAACAGACCTTACGGTATAGCCCTTACCGTGAGCGACCTGGAGCTGTCAGCGGCTGTGTGGAAGTTCCCTGTGACACAAATAAGCAGACTCTGAAGCGGTTCTCTCTCTCTCTGAATGTGCAGTCTCCAGGCTGCCCTTCTGCAGAAGGTCAGGTCTTCGAGGAGGCAGGAGTGAGCCAACCGGAGCAGCATGTGATCTTCGAGGGGGTTTGGGGGTTGGTTTGTTGTGCTTTGGTTTTTTTCCTTTTTTTGATACTTTTCAGTCAGCCTTCAGAGCTTTTCATAGCAGGCAGAGATCAGGCACTTTGATAATGTCTTTGATTCAATTAGTCATAAGATCTTGGCTTTCTATGGCTCTGGTAGGGGCTGACAGCATTGCTTTAAAATGTCTGCCTTGATTCAGATGGTACAGTGCTTGGAGGATTACAAAGGAAAATTGCTGTATTTCCCTAAGAAGGTTTACAGTTGCTCATTATACTTCTTATTATGATTCCTTACAAAAAGATTAAAAATAAAAGAAAAACAGGTGTCTGTAAATTAGAAATGTCAGCAAAGTTTTGTCCTGAAGGGAGAAATTGTATATATTTTCTTTCCCAAACAGGAACATAGTATCCAGCACAATACTTTGTTAGCTATACATTTCCTATGCTTTTATACAGCTGTAGCCATGCTCGCTGTGTTGGTTTCTCAAAAAGAGTGCCCCATCAAGCTGAATGTGATGACTCCATGAAACTGGTACCAGATATAAGGTTCAGAAAAATTCCATTGGTACAGAGCCAACTCAAGTGGCAGAATTGCTTTGCATAATCTAATCTTTTCTAAACTGAAATCAAATACAGTCTGCTGCTTCAGGTCCATCTTGCTGAAGCAATCAGGAGTGTGTTGGTTTGACTATCCTGAATTGTCTATATGAGGCCAAGTAACTTTCTGAAATGGGGAGTCAAATTTTGTTACTGAGTTCGTATTTGAAATCATAACAGCATTAAAAAAAAAATCAACAAACTATTTCATAATCCTATATTATAGATTTAATTTTTTTTTAGATGTGCCAAAACAAAGACATCTCAGATGACAAAGCACTGGGGCTGTTGCGTTCACTGTACATTAGTCTCCCTCTTTACTTGGATATTTAATTACCTTCGTATTTCCTCTGGAAAGTGTATGATCCAGTCTTGCGTCATGGTGCGGGATCATGTCGTATTTCCGACTACCTAGGACAGACTGTGGTCTGAGTTTCAGGGCAGGATCATTCTGAATGCCTGCTGCCTCGTTCAGAGGAGGAGTTTTCTCTCCCTGCTCAAGGGAGTGGATTTGGCAATGTGGACTTTGATGTCGTCGCACAAGACAGCGAGGGAGTCAATAGAGGGAGCTGACTGTGAAGCAGTGATGCTGAGAAGTGATAAGCAATTTGCAAAACCTTGGGAAATATCTGCGTTTGCAGAGTGTAGGACTCACGGTCCAGCTGGTGCCCATTACTACAGCAAATGTGAGTGCGTGCCTGGGATTGAAACCAGAAAGTGTTAAGTACTTCAGTGGGCCAGAGCCGTGCGCTGCAGGGGCTTAAAGACAGTGGAAAATGCGGCCAAAGAGCTATTCATTCTGTGTATTTTAGACTCTTACCTTAAAATGAGATAAACTGCTTTTAGGCAGTATGCCTTTGCCTGACTGTATTACTTGATGCCATAGGGAGCCTCCTATGTGGCCTGCTTGAGTTAGAGGTGTAGCTTTTGTACAGGTGAAGTTAGATGAAACTGATTCCTCTCTTTGCTGCCTAGGGCTGAATCGTTTGAAATTTAGACCCAGGATTACAGGAGTTTTGTTTTACAGATGGTGTTCAGCTGGGAACTAAGGGAAGACAAAGAGTACTTACTATCACGACCAATATACAAACAGCAAATGCCAGGTTAATGAAGAGAAGAGTTTTGTGTGGTTTAGATATGCTTCAAGTGTAACTCCCCAGTTGACTGGGGACAAATTAGTATGAAGAGAGAACAGGACATTATCTGTGCTGGGTACAATGCTATTTGCATGAATCCTAAAAAAAACCTCCTAAATGAAACCTGGTTTCTTTCCACAATGGACAAAGTTAAAAATTCTTCATTTACTACTTTGGTATCTCTTTTACTTTTCTGTACAAGTAAGGTGTTTATGATGAGTCTTGGTAGCAGAACTGGCATTGAATTAGAAACTGCTGCATTTCAGTAGCATCCATTTTGTTTGCGTCTATTTTAGTCCATCTCAAAAGAACATTAAATCATTTTTTTTCTGTTTATGATGCCAGTAAGTTTGAATCGATGGGCAATCGGTTAATGGTGTTTAGGTGAGTAAAGCTGTTTGATTCTTTAGCACTGATGATGTTAGCACATCTCTTTTATTAGAAAATGTGCCCTTGATGATAAGGCAAGGGATAGAAGGGGGTGAAAAATTAATGAGAGTTATGACAGACTGTTGACAGATAATGCTATCAACTTCACTTCCAGGCTGGATTTTTGTTAAGCCTAGTTATTGTTCTGCTAGATATGCGTGGAATGGCATCCTAATTCTTTCTAGAGGTGTTCTAGCATTATTACCTGTCTGTTTAGCAACATCATTAGTAGTGGAAACTTGCCATGGAAACCAGTTAAATGCTTGCCAAGTTCTAAAGTTGTTACTAAGACCTCAAAAACCTCAATATGGGGTATCCAGGTGATCCTAAATATTTTTCCTTGGTTCCGTATCAGTATTTCAGAGACTTCAGTAAATACATGTGTCACGTAGGAGAACTTAGGTCGATCCTGTGGTTCTTTTGAACATATCCCGAATCCTTGTTGTTTCAGGAAACAGCTAAATGATACTTCCACTCAAATTCCAGCACAGGAAGTTTTGCCATTAAACAATGGGATTATCCATTTCTATTTCTAGAGTAGTTTGAAAGTCTTAGTAAAAGACATGAAGATTTTTCTAGTTTTTAAGATTACTCAGACTATGGTAAAAGTTTTCATCCTTTAAACCCAAATCCTTTGGGTTTTCGTTTGTTGGTTTTTGTTTGTTTGTTCCCCCCCCCCCCCCTTGTCTTTTCTTTTTTAAAAAATCCAGGCTATGTTTTCCAGGCGCTTTTGAGATTCTATTTTTTAGATTCACACTGAGGAGTATAATTCAGACTTGCACGTGTTGTTTCCAAGCTGGGACTTCCACCAAAATGTTTGGTTTTGAGAACATGAAGAGCCCAGTGGGACATCAGGGATTGCACATGCCTGAAGTTCAGCTGGTACTGAAGTGCTGTTCTGGATTAGAACCCTGTTACTGATGTTCCTTTATGTTTTAAAATCAGTGTGGATTAAAATAACTTCTATGATTTCAAATACTGTATTTGGGAGGAACATGCAGCTGGGCAAAAGACTTTTATTCTATTCTTTTTCATAGAAAACTATGCAGTTTTGCCTCAGTTCTCACAAATCCTTCATTGACATAGTACAAGTCAGCTGGCAGTGAGGCCAGTATGTCAAATTAATGAAGGTAGTGGGAGTACTCCTACGGATGTCTGTGGCAGCTAAGTATCATAAAGGGCTTATAGAAGATGTTTGCTTCTTGGCTTAAGTAAGGGTTGATTTTACATTCATTTTCTCTTCCTCTTTTGCTGCTGCTGTACTTGCTAATATTGGCCCAAACTCAGGAATGCAGTTAAGCATGCATTTACATCCATCCTTTAGCAAATAACTTAAACCTGTTTAATTTGAGATCAGTTGGACCTAAAGATGTGGTAAAAATGAAGCATATTTTGAAGTGTTTTGCCAAATGTAGCCCTTTATTCTTCTCTTGGCTAAAAACAAAGTAAAGCTGATAAGGTGTTTGTACATTCCAGTGGAAAGGAAAGAGTGGCTGGAGGGCTGGTATCCTGCAAGCTCTGGAAATGCAAGGAGGAGTTGGCAAAAGAGTCAAAGATGTCAAAGTATAACAACCAGCATAAAATGAAAGTCATCCCTTGCAAATAATTGAGAATTTTCCCATCGGTATCAAAAGACAGAAAGTTGAAGCCTGGCTTTTCCATTAGTAAAAATAAGAAGGGTCTATAAGCATGTGAAAACTTTCAGTTGTGTCTGTGTGGAGCAATCTTGTAGCAGGAACTGGTGTTCAGATAGAGCTGTTAGCTAGGCATAGTTTTCTCCTCCTTATATTACTGAAAAATACATGTTTGTTGGGGTAGTATAACCGCAATAAGAAACTTTCTAAATATTGAACGCAGCTTTCTGAGAACAGTCTTCCTAGTAAGATAGGAAACCGCTACATAACTGTGATATGCAAATAGTAAAACTACTGGAAGAAGTCTTTCAATTCAACAGTTATTAAAATATATTGGGATTATAATATATTTGTTATTTTATAAAGTGCATACCTCATAATGCATTCTGCAGCCTGGTTGTATTTTCTTAGCTTCTTTTCTGCCATGGCTCTTTCCATCTCCGGTCAGGCCAATGACATCCATTGCTCAAGGACGCTTGAAGTCTTGAATGCTGTTAGACACTGTGTCTCCTTTGGGTTGCAGCCTCTTTGTCTGACATAAGGAAGCTTTTACCGGCATGTATACTAAACAAACAGCGTTAGTCTTCCCGCCTCCTTTGGCACTGTAGAGTTTTGGCTCCTACACATCCCTTAGTAGCTCTAATGAGAGAATATTCATTCTGAGGAACACGGGACATGCTGAAAGGGTCACTTCTGAATCCGGGCAACTCCATCACGGGTTTTTCTGTGTCAGGCAATCATTTTCTGTGTTGAAGTATGTGCAAACTAGTTTTGATTTGAAATCACCAAATGTTTTAATCCTGGGTTGTATGCACTGTATAGCATAAAGGCTTTTTCTTTTCTTGCAGCTATTTCCCTATCCTGTTATTACACAATACTTTTTGCTGTACGTAGCAATGGTCTTTACGCCCAGGCGTGGGCCCATGCCCAAACCGTGTGCAACATTACGGTGAGGGCAACTCCAGACACAGTTCCAGCTCAGTGCCAGTAAAAGTGGTGCCAACTTCTCCGCCTCCTTCATGACGCTCTATAATTAATTGGCCTAAATACTCAAAGTGCCTTAAATTATTCAGGTGCATAATATGTACTTAAAAGAATATTTTTCTGATTTATAACCATCGTCATCAACCTAGAGAGAATGACCCCTGAGGTTAAAATAATTATTTGCTAGATGCTGTTAGCTACATGTTAGTAAAGAATATTTAACTTACCAGTGATCTCTAGTCTCTGAAAGCTTGTCTTCCTCTTCACACTTCACAGTTCCTATGATTCAGCTTCTGATTTCTAAAAAAAAAAATAAATTAGCGTATTGTAAGGTCAGTTGTGACTTTTTCCTGGATAAGAAGATGCTTTAGATTATGAGAAAGAGGTGTTTGTGGAGTTGAGACTGCTATTTTAGAATGGTGGGCTTTTCACTTCAACTGTTTATTAACAAATTCTGTGCAACCAAAGGGACATAACGTGCTGCGAAATGCCTATGCATGCTTGAACGGGAAAAGCTGTGTGATAAAAATACTCGTTTGAAATTGAAATAAGAAAATTGGGCATGTTGTTCATCCAAGAATGTAGATACTGAAATTTCTTTAAGAACTGCGACTGAATCTGTCTTCCTTCATGTCTTCCAGTAAATCAGTGGGAGGAAAACATACATTTTTATAAGCAAAGGAAGTGGCTTTGAAAGTAAAGCACTGATGTATTTCTTTTCTTTCAGAAGATGAATGTTATTTCATTAAAGGCTGGGAAAATATGTTTCCATTAAAGCTGTTATCATCTCATTTAACTCATTTACCAGTGTTAGATTACTGAGCCTGTGCTATCGCAAGTGCAAGATTTAGCTCACGTTCTGGCATGCGTAACAGAACTGCAGGCTGAGACTCTGCTGTGGTAGTTTAATTAACCAAAAAAAAAAAAAAAAATCCTTTTCCTTCTTGCAGTCATAGCTGCATCTTAGGCTTGCTGTTCACAATATCACCGTTGTTCTGTTGTGATGCCCTTTGGAGATCAGCAGCGCTCTCAGCTCAGTAAAAAAATAATTCAGGGTACAAAAGATAAAATGTGAGCTGCTGAAAAACTAGCTGGCAAGTTTTGCAAAAACCGTGAGGAAAAAGCATTCCTTTTGAAGTCCCATCTCTTACATTTGAGTGCTGGTATGGAAAAAGCCACCATGCTGGCACAAAATACGTATGTGACAAATGAATTGGGTAATGGTAACACCTCATCTGTGCCGCTTTTAGAGTTGCACCCAATTAAATGATGGCTGCTTTGAACAGATGGTTTCTGAAATCAGAGAATAACCAAGCCAATTGGGACAAAATTTAGTGGTTGTCTCAAGGGTAGGAGCATAAATTGACACTGTAGAAAGTATGGCGTAATAAAAAATTAATGGAAAGTGTTTACATACCTGTCATTCCCCCCCCCTGCAGCTTTTAGGTACTGAATAACATCAAGAAGCCATGAAAACCTGAGTTTAGATTATAACACTTTCCTTCTGCTCTCAACTCCAGGCGTTACCTGAATATACTAACGTGATGAGCCACCAGTCAATTAAGAGCTTTTTAATGAAGAAGAAGAGTTAATGAGCCATCAGCATTTTATTAATTCTAGAAACAGCTGTTGGACAAACACTGCCTTACAACTCTGAAGTTTGTAAATGACATGAACACTGTCAGATAACCCTGAAGACTGCCATATTGACATGTCGTCCTGTCTTCGTGTTGATTTTATGTGCAATAATAACGCAGGATTCAATTTAACACGAAAGTTTTGGTAACTGCTAATGATTTGAGTTTCTCGATTTATATAAAGCATGCGCGTTAATAGCAGGTTAATAGCAAGTTAATAATTTGCTCACCTCCTGATCAGGGTCAGCCTCTTCAAAAGTTACAGCTAAATAAACTTTCTCCGTAAAATCAAAGCAATATGTCCCAGAGTTGTTGCTTGACATGTAAGTCTGAAAGGGTTATTAGTATTCAGATATACACTTTAATACACATACAAACCAAATATGTTAAATTAAAGTGTAACACTACTATTTGGCTATTATACATCAGTTTTGAATTCTGTTTTTGCTGTTGTTCAGTTAATAAACTGTACTTCACAGATGAGAATTGTTCAGTAGGCCTTGTTGGTAGCTTCTGTTCTCCCACAGAGAGATTGGTGATTATGGACAGACTGAGGTCAGTCACCTTATTTGGAGGGAGGGAAAAACCAAAGCCAACTGGCAGGAATAATTTTACCATAGACATGATTTCAAACAAGTATTTGAGTGGTTTGGATAATGTTATTATGAAAGCTGTCTTTTGAAAACTGAAGCCTCCTACTCTCCCAATCTTTCCTTCTTAAGCATGAAGCTGGTTTTCACCAGCAACTTTGGGTATGTGGGGAAATTCCTGTGAGTTTGGTACAGCATATGATTTCATGATTTATTTTTGCACATCTCTATAAAATGCCTTTGAGAAACAGGCGCGTGCTATGTGCGGTAAGTGATGTGGTATGCCGTGAGACAGGAAAGGCAACTGGAGCGAACACAGAGGAGCCGGAAGGGAAGGTTTCTGTCTATTTGAATAAAATACTAATTTCCATACATGATTTGATTACTGAGATTCCCGGAGCTTTATGTTTCAAATATAGGCAAAATTCTGGCATTGCAATTAGCAAGAAAGAAGTTGAATCCACAGCCTCTCAGTAATTAAAAAAAGAAAAATTCATATATTCACTTGATTTCTTATATTTTCTTGTGCAATGTCTGACAACTAGGTAGTTATAAAGAACACTTTTGCATTCTGCTGTGAGTGTTCTTAAGGTTATGGCAATTTTTTTCGCATTGTAGTTAATTTGTTCATAGTGCTCTGAAAATTCTCATTTCTGCCTGAAATTATTTGTCCTCGGTCAAAAGTTAATAAAGTTAAGTTAAAAAATAGGAACTTTTTATAAAGTTCAATAACAGTAGATATTCCTCACAAATCTATAGCATGTATTAGAATTGCATTGCAAACAGGGTTTTAAGAGAAGTAGTTATCAAAGACTTGTAGTACTGTTACTGCGTATGTATTGGAGGTTGTGGTTTCTTTATTTTACAGTGAGTGTTGTCCTCCTCTTTGATCAATATTTGGTGTCTGTAGAACTGCAAGTAAATAGTCTAAATTCAGACACGATTGTAGTGAAAAGAAAAATTCTCTATGGAGCAGTTAAATGTTAGTGTTAAGTACTGTCAGTGGTGGATTTGTCGTGGAGCGGGTTGGATATCTCAGAGTAGTACCTTACAAAAAGCTTGTGAAGTCCACAGGTGGTGAGTTTGGCCCATGCTATAAAATACCCGCGAAGTATTCTCCGATCCTTCGTACCTTATTCTAATAGCGTGTTAGTAACAGACTGAGCAGGTTGCCCGGCCTTAGTGACCCCGTGTAAACGGAGTGGTCCGTAGTTCTGACTGGCCTGAGCTGGGGGGCACGGAGAGAGGCCAGCGGAGACTTAGCAAATTCACACGTCGGCGCAGGAGTTTCCCAGCTTGCGGGCCTCTCCTGGTCTCGGGCTTGCTGGTACCTGCTTACGGCACACTCTTCTCTTGTAATCCTCTCTTTTCCTTACTGGGAGAGTGCGTGCTTTGGAGCATGATCTGCATACATGTGTAAAACTCCTGGAAAAAAAAAAAGATCTCAGGGGTGTGTGCATGGGAAGAGATGACGTGATAAGTATCACGTGGTGCAAAGGACTCTGGCTGCATGTTTTTATCTTCTTTCTTGTAAAGAAAGTACCTTCAGATGACAGTTTGTTGACAGTTTGTCTTCACCAGGCGACAAACTAGTAAAGACCGATATGCCAACTTCTGTGCCACTGAAATGCGTCATCAGTTCAACTAAAAATCGACATGTAAGGAAACAAAATATTTCATGAGATTACTGAATCAGTTGGGAAAGCCCACAGATCAAAACCCACAGTTTCCTAGCATGGAAAACTGCTGCAGTTGACTATTGAGACAATTTTGTCAAAATGGATTGGAATTCGTAATGTGCTAACGTGAGTAAATTGCTGAGACAGTAGTACTGACAAAAATGCTTTTTAAAGACCTTAAAAGAATGGGGGAAAGGACAAACTACTGATGACCTGCTGAAAAATGGGAGTTGACAAACCAGGAAAGAAAATGCAGATCTGAGTATTCCTAATTTCTAGGACTTCTAAGCTTTAAAACACAGTGCTGAATCTTTTGAGTATTTCATGGAAGCACTCGCTGGTATTTGTATGTGAATTTGTGTATGAAGCAGCTGAATTGCTGCTTGATGTCTTCTATTTGTGTGTTTAAGTTTGATATAAATGAGAACATCGTGCAAGTCTGTGACAAACTATTTTGAAATCGGAGAAGCCACACTATGAAGAGATGGGTACAGTCGTATTCACCTGATATGAGATACATACATGTTACAGTGAGTATTTCATAAAACCCCAAAGATCATGGAGGCTAGGATTTTCAATGGCACCTAAATGAAACGTCAAGATCACGTTGTGTTTCACTGGGATTTTAGCAGTTTTGTTCCTCTTCTATTCACGGTCAAGCGCTGTTATTTGAGTGAGAATATACACAGCAAGAGACGCTTCTGGCATAAAAGTACCTGTGCAGGGAGTTAATCATGAAAAGTTAATTCATAATAACTCTTCAAGTAGACGAGAAGTTCATATTCTGCATTGTAATTGATAGTCAGGTGTATGTAATGTGTCTTGAAGTGATGTGCATTGCAGTAATTTAATTTTGAGATAACAAAAGTATGAATCAAGGAAATGAGAATCTATTTTGAAAGCACTGCTTGCATCTTCTTAGCCAGAAGCAAGTGGAATATAGTCGTATGGTCTTAGCTACAATCTGAGCTTCCAGCAATAATTGAGACTCTAACATTTTTAACCTTTTGTGTTACTCTGCGTGAAAGAAAAATAAGCGATGATTGATTCATCTGTAATAAACCAGAAGTTGTCGATGTTCATTTGTTGCATCATTCTTGCTTAACCTTTTAAAAGTATAAAACCAGATGACGGTAGCTTTGGCATGTTAAATTATTGTAGAAGTAGTAAAGCATGGGGAAAAAATGGGGAAAACAAAGGTAAAACGTGTGTCCTATTGAGGGCAAAGGTGCTTTTCCCATTTATTTCAAGTGTCTGGATTTACCCCTTGTGCTTAAATATTTGTTCTTGGTTAACGTTTTTACCAAGACAGTTGATTTTTGAAGGACATTTAAGCGTTAAAATATAGTTTTGTTTCTTTACGCGCACATACACATCACAGGAGACAGTGCAGTGCTAATAGCTGTCCTTCGATCTGAAGAGAGATCTCTTTCAAGTACCTGTCAGAATCTGCTCCTGTGTCAAGCCTCATCCAAACGCTCGCCTGACTGGAGCCTGAAGCTAAGAAAGGGCTCTGCCGACGTGAATTCCTGCGCTACCTTCCCCTTCACCCTGTGGCGTGTTTAGAAAGGTGGTCTGTTTTCTTAACAGCAAAAGATGCGGAAAATGTGCTGAAGTTTGCTGAAAGGAATTTAAAAGGAAGTATTTTTGTCTTGGCACGTAGCGCAGTTGTAAGAAGAATAATTTTGATGATATCCATCTGTTGCAGATTAAAATAGGTTGGAATTGGGGATTGTGAAGCAAGTTCGTACAGCGTGATAAGTAGGGTGACCAAAATAAATGCATTGAAATGGATTGAGTGACTGAAATAAATTGCTTTGTCGATCGGTGTTAATAAGCTGAAAGTGGGAGGCTTTTGGGATATTCTCACAATGTGCAAGAATGGTTTTCACTTGGTGTTTCTGCCAGGGAGGTGAAATTAGATGTGAAACGTGCTCAGTTGGAGGTGTTTCAGTGGAATGCATGCATCCTCTCTGATTGCATCCCCACAAACCAGGCTTTTACAGTTAGGTGTCTGCTTTTTGAAACTCACTCCTACTCTATTTATTTATTTGAAGTATGAAAATTGTTACTGTCTCTGTGCGCGTTCCCAAAAGCTTATTCTGTTTAATCATTACTTCTGTTGCATGTCTTTGTGTTTTCCCCTGGTATCTGCAGTTGTGCTGGTAGCGGATTTACCTGTGTGTAGGTGCACACGTGGGTGAACATCAAAGCATGCGCCGGTTTCAAACAGCCAATGTAATTTCATGTCATAATTGTAGATAAAAGGCAAGAGGGCTGACGCATTTCACGCTCCCATGCTTAGCAGTACATCCCACAACCTAGCTGAAAAATGAAAGCATGATTTTATTTTTTTTAAACCTATAAATGTGAACGGGGCTTTAAACGTGAAGGTATGAATGCAGGCAGTTTGGGAGCGAGCGTGTTTACCACATTGTCCTGGATTTAGCTACTCAGGCTTGAGTACTTCATCTGCTGCTTTGGTCTGTGGTTAGCTACACTTGCAGTGCTGACCGGTTTAGTGGGCCTTTTTTTTTTGTTTTTCCCCCTCCCCCCTTTAACATGCCCCACTTCTGTGTCACAGGTGATAAAATACATCCATAGGACTTTTTTTGTTCTTGGAGATGGTTTTTCTCCAGTGTGTACCTCTGTGTTAAGCCAGCATATGTGCACAAATATGCACTGCGGTCATGTAACTTCTTATGCCAAGCACAAATTCAAAGCCAATGTATGTTTTCTTAAAGAGCATGGCCAATGACAGGAGTGGTCAATTATTTGCCAGAGTTTTGAGCATATATATGTATATATAAACACAGGAAACTATGACTAGCAAGTCGATGTGTTTATTTTTTTCTTGTTGCTAATATCGGTTACTATGACTTCTGTTTGTTTGGGTTTTTTTTTTCCTTTGGTTCTTGCTAAATTTTGAACTTCAGCAATTATTGCACTATTTTGCTTACTCTGCCAGGTCTGCAGTTCTTTTGTGCTGGTATTGCCTTGTTTAAATACATATATGCTCATTAATGCAGATATAATGTAAAGTCAGTTTTCTTCACAGTTTTACTCTCCTGCAGCATAAAATGCGGAAACATTTCACTGGTGATGAAACTGTGCTCTCTTTTAGGCAAAAGCTAACTAGAGGTTTTTTTTCTTATTATCTTTTTACAGTCTGACAGCAATGCAAGCTTTCTCCGAGCTGCCAGAGCTGGCAATCTGGACAAAGTAGTGGAATACCTGAAAAGTGGGATAGACATTAACACATGTAATCAGGTAAGATATTTGAAGGACAGAAGTTTGCAAGAGTGAGTTGCAAGAAGTCCCCCTCAAAACCTAGGTTTTTTGAGGCTAGATTACTTCATACAGATGTTTGGATTCACCTCAAGCTATGTTTTCAGTGATACCTTTCTACAGGAAGCTGATAATGTCTGTTAAATTGTGCTGCTTTTAGTAAAACCTTGTGGTAAGCCTTTTGAGGCTCCTCTTTCTTGCCAGTGTCCCAGAAGTGTGGATATATGGTACCGAAGTACCTAGAATCAAACCTTAAGGCATGCTTTGGTAGTCTAACACTGATGGACCTGCTCTTGTGAAGGTCCAGTGCTGATGGAAACAGTGAGCACTCAATATAGCTGTATTCTTCAAAATACTCAAGTTATGCAAAAAAAAAGTAGTTCTAGTTGAGGAAGTTATTATGTAGTATTCTTTGGATACAGGTAAATACTATGATAAAATACACCTGGATATCAGGTTGAAGGTTCTCAGCAATTCTGGTTCTACGATTTCTTTGTCGAAAGTGAGAGTTTAGATGTCCTGAGGCATCCGTGTTCAGCAACCCCCACGTCACTCCCGGTCTGCTTGGGTTTGTGTCGCTGTGACAGAGTGAGATTGAACTCTGTCTGAACAGGAGACTTGCGAAGCCGATGCTGACCCGTTACCCAGTTTTCTTTCCCATACTGAGAGTCTCTCCTTCTTTTCTTTGTCTGGAGAAGTAGGACTGTGCCAACACTCATATTTTTTGCTCTGTTATTGCTGTTTATTGTATCCATTTATTAATTGTAATGAGGCATGCCGGTGTAATGGGATTTCCTCATTTTAATGAAAGATATGCCTTTCTTCAGAGAACTTGCATTGCAAATAGGAGTTGAGGAGCAATAGGTATTACAACAAGTTGACAGATGAGCAGAGGATGGCAGTGAGCTGACTGTGATTAATAAATTCCACAGCATGCCAGCTGTCAGTTTGGGGTTTTTTTAAAGCTATTTTGAAGACCTCTTTTCTGGCATCTTCTTAGGTGTAGGAGTTAGTTAAAAGAAAGTTCCAAACTGCTTGTTGCAAACATTTGTCTAAAGGACGGTGTGGACTGGCGTCCTTGGCACAGCCAAGGAAGAAGTTGAAAACCATGTATGAAAAGTGGTATCCTTCGCTTATACGTGAAGGCATTGCTTGGAAGTTTTAAAGTGAGGTCATCTTGAATGGATAAGAAAAGTGAGGCTGATAGAGAGTCTGTTTTTCAGGCAACAGTTGGCAAAGATGAATGCAGTAGTGTTTGAGTGGATTTCAAAATTGAATTGCAAAACGTTTTTCAGTCACCTAAAAAAGTTTCTTGTAAATACCATTTTTTTTCATGTTCAGTGTATTATGTTTAAGTCCTGTAGCATGGAGACGTTTTTAGAGTCTGGAGTTTCGATCATACCTAGAGCAAGAGTTGTCTTCCAGGACACACTCTCATTCATATGATAGTAATAGCAATAACTTAAAAAAAGAAATTGCAGGTCTAAACTTGTAACAAACTTTTTACTACACTTAAAGAAATTATGCTGACTGACCCTATATGCAATATGTTGATACATGTTTCTCCAAAATAAAGAAATGTAGTCTGTGTTTTCAGTTTTAGGCTTAGTTTTCAGGGCCTGTTATTGCTTGGCTTGCTTATGAAATTAATGTGAATGCTGAGGGAATAGGATAGCAACTGAATAATTCATACCAAAGAGAGCAGATCTTAGCGAAATAAATAGGTAAATTTGCACATTATTTGTGGATTTTATTAATGTGTTTTTATTCAGATCATTCAGTTAATATTTTAATAAAATTTTAGAACTAAAATATTATTTGCTTATATGCCATACTCTGTTAAAATTAGTTTTTTCAAATTTCTTCTATTCTGTGGTGAAAAGTGTCATCTAAGTATCACTAAATAACCTAAAGACAGAAAAATGATGGAGAGTAGATGCTTTACTGAAGAAAAGAAAGATAATTCCATTGTGAATCTAATCTTCTCCCTGTCATTCACGTTACTTTAATGTTTTGATTTAATAAGAAGTATTCCCTTTTTGGCAGAGTATGTTTCAGAAATAAGATGTTTGGAGCCGCTCTGTCCTTTGGGAAATGTGTAGGGATGGAATATACTAGTGCTGATAGTGGAAAAAAATGAAGTAAACCCCATTATTTTAGGTTTTGTGTGGAGAGAACACCCATATTGTCTTAGCTCTTCTGGTCACTATTCGGATTAAGATCAGAAATAGCCAAGACTTTCCTTACTGTGTCCTGAGACGCAGTTGTGGCTTCTACCGTAAATTGTGTCCAGGAGCTGAGTTGCTAGTTGCTGTGGACATACATATTATAAGTAAGTAAAATATTTAGGAAGTAAAGCTGTATTTGTCTTTAGAATTAGTAAGGAAATTGTATTATTACTTCACTAAGCTGTGACAGCTATATGAATTGCCCTCCAGGGCAACTAGAAGGAAAAAGGTTGTTGAAACAGCATTTCTAATTTGGTTTTGAACAACTAAGGTGAAAGGTACACATTTTCCAAGTCAGTCGTCAGAGTGAAAGCTTGAGTTGTTTCCTGCTTTGATATGAACGTGGACTTCAGAAGCCGTGGATTTCTTTGGTAGCAGAGAAATGCTATGAAAGCATGGGTTTTCTTTGGTGGCAGGAGGAATAGTCTCACATGAAATTGTAAGTCTTCATTTTTCTGAAAGAATTGTAACCAAGTTGTTGGGCAGCGTGCTCTGGAATAGGACCTGCCAGCGGTGCTGATGGCAAATCCCCCAGTCTCTAGAATTTAGGTTGCAATTACTGGATCTCTGAACCCTCAGTGGAGAAATTAAACTTTTGTTTTCTTTGATATCTGGAAGCCACTTTTATGAAAATTATTAGTAAATTGCTTCAGAAACCTGTAAGCGGATTACTTTGAAGGGGAAGAAAGAATTGTAAGGAGTTTTTCAAAGGCAGTATTTATACATCTGCTTCCTTTGGCTTACTTGTGGTATGCCCTAAACATATTATGATAAGAAAGAGCTTTGTACCGTTTTACCCAGGGTGTTTTGCATTTCTGCTGCATCTTTGACTTCAGTGGTTCAGTTCTAATGAAGAGTTTCTTGGTCTGCTGGTTGCCCAAATGCCCAAATCCTATCTTGCCCTTCATAAAATTTTTTAGAAGTAATTTTTCACAACTATGTAGTTAGTGCATGACCTTCTGTATTTTCAGTGGGTTCTAAACCACTTCTTCATTTTGAAGTTCAAAGGAAGGAGGAGGAGGTTTAGCGCTCCAGAGTGCCAGTCGCCTCCCGGAGGAGCCATTGCAGGAGCCGTAGATATAATTGTTTCACCAAGAGCAAGATCAAATCCAATTCGAAATGTGCACTCACATAGTAGAAAGAGCACTGGGCCGTCCGGGGATTATAGAAATCTTATATACTACTTTATCACACTGAACACAATATGCTCAGCCAATTGATTTTCCTTAGCCATCCCACACGAAGCGTGTGATCCCCTGTGACCTGAGGTGCGGAAGTCTGAGTTTTCCCTTGCTATTTTTGTGAGATCTCAGCCGGTAAGTAGACATTCAGTGGGTGGTATTTTTAGCTGACTAGCTAACTTGTGTCCAAGCAGATTAAAACAGTGTGACTCACTTGCATTAGCAATGCAATTCTGATTACCCTCAGATGGTTAGAGAGTAGCCATGGGTTTTTACCTTGTTTCAGAAAACTGTAAAATATGTTTTTATCACTGGTTAATCTTACCTAGAACATAAATTGTTTTACATGTTGTTATAAAAAGGTACTTAAATTTTCTGCTTAAAATACTGCCTCCTCTTTTGGGAAAGTTATTACTGCTGTAAAAATACACTGTTAAAGTTTCATCATTGATATGACTGTAATGTGGTAGAATGTTTAGCTTGGCTCTTTTGTAAGTCTGTCATATAAATCCAATTACTTTTGCTTTGTAGCCTAGGGACCTACATTTGCAACGCTTATTTAAGTGACTAGTGCCATCAAGTTTAATAGGACCATAACCGTGACTTAAAATAAATATGCAAGTAACTGTCTGCATCAGTCCTGGAAAATGTCTTGATATTCTAGTGAAATCAATGGCATTTCTTTGAAGGGGGACTTGAAAGCTCAGGCTGTATGGTGTCTGACTTTCCACTAACTCTTAGCCAGATTTAATCACCATCACCGCTAACTGGACAATGGCTATGAATTTTGAAAGTAAAATTGCTTGAAGGTTGGTTTTGAACAACATAAAAAAATCAACAACTCATTCAATAGAAATGTCACATACGTTCTGTTTTGTAACTTGTGCATCATGAGATGGGCTAAAATTTCAGTGCACCATCTAAATAGGAACTTCAAAGGCTATTCACCTTTGTAGACCACAGCGTCAGGTTCAACTTGTTGGCAGCACGGTTTGTTCTGTTTGACTCCAACAGTGGAAGAGCTGTAAAGAGGAAGAGTTCCTGGTAGAAAGATGCAGGTATTTGGGGGAAGTTTGGGAGCAGAGGAGAAGACTGTGAACATGCTGCCCCCACATACATTGACTGTGCTATCTGTCTTGGGCAAGGGTTCTGTGAATAACAATGATTAGTGAAAGGTGTTGGTGTGGCATCCCTGGTTATACTCCATATCCCTCCCTGCACATAAGTTATAAGAAAACCTCCTGTGCTTTGGCTGTGACTGGGAAGATAATGAGCGTGCCTATGCTGTTAAATGACCTGCCTTCCCAGTTTCACCCCTGAGTCTTGGTTCCCTAATCATCTGTGCTGTACACGTATTAGTTGGCTTTCAGGCTCCTTCTGCTATAAAGCAGCTGGTTTTGTCTGAGATGAGACCCGGGAGAAGTTCAGGGGATGTTCAGTGCAGGGACCACTCTCCTCAGGCGGCAGGGAAAGCCTGTGCTGGGTCTGCTGCTGCTCCTCCTAGTCCCTCAGTATATCCCATCCCGCAAGCCTTGTCCCAGGCCACGCTGTGAGCCACATTGTGCACAACTCGTGGCGTTGTGCTGAAAACCAGTATTGAAAAATCCCTCTTTAATAGCCTGTGGTACAGAAATCATGTTATTTCAGGAACTTTCACCCAGGGAAAACAAAGATGCACGCGCTGTGACTTTGGGACATGGTGCAGCAGGAGGGACCAGGAGAAGGCTGCGGGCGGTGGCAGTGGTGGTGGCGATGGTGGTGATGGTGCAGGCTGCCCGGCTGCTGCAGGGAGAGCGCGCGCAGGCAGCACGGGGGCTGCAGGGAGACAGCCCTGCCATGGCAATCCATGACAGGAGGGACATGTTCTCAAGATCTCTTAAGTCCTTAATTCTGTGGAAAATTAGCTACGTGTCCAATTTTAAAACTACATTTAAGTCCTAAATAATTTAAATTAAGTATGCAGCTAAGTGCTAGTCTGAAGAAGGCTGTTTTCCTGAACCGGAACTTCATACTATCCAAATGTTACCTGTACCGCCAAGAAAGCCTCCGTAAAATTCCCGGTTCCTTTTCTGATACTTATGTGCTGACATTCAGACTAGAAAAATGTCAAAACTAATTAAAAAAACCTCACAATTGTGGCCACTATTTATTTTTGAAAAAAGAGTAGGTGGAAGAGTAAGAAAATAAATAATCTAAAATATTTTGAGACATTACCTTCCCTGCTGAAGAAAAGTTGCAGATGATTAAAGCAGGCAGGAGTTGGGACACAAAAGTAAGAGCAGTTCCGTTGTCTGTGCCAACAAATTTAATGATGAGCAGGATAAGAACTGGGGCTTTCCATGTGCTGCTTGTTGAAAACACATGGGAAAGAATCTTGTCTTACTGTCTAGAAGAAAGTTACCATTAAAAGACCTACCGTCAAGAAAAAAACTTGCCAAGTTGTATGGGGGACAACCTGGTGAACTTCAAGTTCCCCAATTAGGAGAGAGTAAATCCAGACTCAAGTTACCATGTTCACATAGATCCAGCAAATTTTATGTCTTGATTATAAGCACCAATATTAACAAAAAGGATCACCTCCAGGACAGAGAACAGTTAATATGATAATTGCTTGGAAACATGACAAGTTTTTTCCCAGTGTTCGTATTCTCTTGCTTGCTGTGAGAGGAATATGACCACGGTTGCTGCAGATTTATCTTCTGTGGGAAGTGCGTCCCATCTGCAGCTGGCTGGCAAAGCTCCTCTTGCAGAGCCAGATGAATGCAAATGTCGGAACAGATGCTGCATGATTTTTTAGTGACTTGAAATAGATAAAATGTTCCTGGATGATAGATGGCAACAGCACCAACTTTCAGAATCTGTGGGTCTGCATAGGGCTTAAGATCAAAGCTGGACTTACACCTGCACTTACCAGGGTAAAAAAAGTGGTTGGCTAGTGTGCAAAACAGAAAAATCCCATATTAACATGATTTAATTAAGTAATTTTACCTGACATCTGGGTTAACTCAGGAATTGTCTAGACTATATGAAGTGTTTTGGGCTCTTGAGGAACAGTACAAAACAAAAAAATGCTAAAATGACCCCTTCAGATCTATGAACAAAATTAATCTCTAATTTGGATTGTCTCAGCCCTGTTAACCAGGGAAAACTTCTCTCTGTGCACTGGCTGATCTGTTTCCCTGAGGTCACTGATTACTCTGTGGGAGTTCCCAAGTACAAAGAATGACCTGAGATGGGCGTCCGACATTGTTGGGACGAGGGAGCCCGATTTCTTAACCTTCACTGTCCATTGAGCACAAACAGGCACTTCAGCGTCTTGCAAACTCCAATACTGGTGCCATATAAAATTGCTCACAAAGCTTTTTGATAACTGAAACCTTCAGCTTCTCTTAAGTAAGCATCACTGGTCTATTGTAAATTTTATTAGGAGTGGGAGCAGCCTCCTCTTCTAGAGGTTAAGGAATGGTGACTAAGCCACGGCAGCTGCGACAGCAGCCTTAGAGCTATTCCTCCTCCTCCTCCTCCTCCAAGGGGTTTGGATGGGGTGTCTGCGGGGCTGTGTTCCAGCTGCCGAAGGGGAAAAGCTAACATGCTGTCTGCGAAACACAGGGGGTGTATTTTATTTTTAAAAGTGAGATATCTGAATGCTCTTTCAAAAATGAAACCTGGTATATGCAGGATTTTTTTTTCTCAGTGTAATGCTATTTTTAGAAAACAGTACATGATGTTAAGAGTAAGCTTTCCTGAACAGAGTTCACACAAGAAGATAGATGCTTTCTTCAGTTTTAGCGTTTGTTTCTCAGGTCGTAAGTTTTCAGAGAGATCTGTCTTTATAGAAAATCGAAGTATTTCCCCAATTCACCTGTTTCCAAAATCTGATGGAACTTAATGTTTCTGGATATACTGAATACAGGGATTAGTTACAGTTATTAATATAGTTATATAGTTAATAATTAGTTATTACTTAATTATATTTGATTGAATGCTACCTTCATATCAAGTTAAATTATTATGGAATTGATTACTTTAATCTGAATTCAAGCATCATCATCTATTGTGAAAATCAGAATGAATTTCTATTTCTTTATTTCTGGAGAGAGTTAGAAACGTCAGGGGACGAAATTTCCCAGTTTTATAAACAGTCCCTTTAAAAAAATCTAATTACTGGTATTTTATAGGATGAAAAACTGATAGCCATTTGGAAATCTCTGATTCCTTTAGAGCTATTTTCCTAATGTTACAAATGTAGTTATTTTAGGACGTGGTTGCTATTTCTAGTTAATGTAGAAGGAGAAAACAACTTGCTTCTGAATCAATGTTCAAAATATTGACTAGCAAAATGAACTTTAATTTTACAGTATACGTTTGTGCAGCCCATGGTTCTAGCAGAAGTTAGACCCCAAAATCTGACAAGTCTGAGGGTTCATCAGCTGTCTGCTGCGTTTTGAAACAGAATTGGTAATCCAAAAGGCAACATAAAATAATGTTTCCCCCTCTTGTCTTTGGAGGCTTGTCAGTTTTCGTGGTTGTGGAATTACTTTCTTGGAAGGAAGAATTTGATGGAGTTTGGCATTTGGTTTGAAGAGGTCTTCTGTATTCACAAGGAGTGCATGTGAAGTCTGATACCTTGAACGGAACAGGATTCAAATATTAGGTAGTTTTGGGGGGCCTGCAGCTCCAAGGCTCTTTAACACTTAGATCTCTTTGGCTTTTGCTCTCATTTTGTTGGCTTCTTTATAATTTGATTGGCGTCTTTATTGCTTCAGTTACAGTGAGACGGAGCACCAGCTATTAATTACTCCCTCATTTAGTCCAAATGGAAAGCAGCTACCACTCCCAGTAGTGCTAACTATAGACTGAAGTAGCACTGTAGTCATAATGAGGTCGACAGTATCACATGTTGATGTCACTCAGTAGGTTAATTCATTTTCATGAATTCATAGGCTATAAAGCAACATAAAGAGAGAATTTTCATAATCTGAAACGATTTTTCTTTTTTTGACCGTCCACTTTATTTCTTTGTGATATTTTGGGCAAAAAACTTCAACAAACCTTTGGCCTTGAGAAGGCCGTGCCCAGCTCTCTAATGTGCCCTTTCTTAAATTCGTCTTGAAAAGAGGTCAACTGCATGCGCTTTTACTTCCCCAAGAGATTTATTCAGAGGAGAGAATTTGCAGCAACCTTAGACTGACATCTGTTAAAAAGGCTGAGAAAAGTGTTTGACTTTAACAAAGACTATGATACTGCTTTTTGGTCTCAGCCTCTACTGGTGAGTGCAGATGCCTTCTTAACTTTGGCGAAACATGTAAAGGAGTTAGGACGACCGTGCAGAGTTAGTCACAACAGCTTTTTAATTTTCATTGTGTTTGTAACTTATGCTTTGCTATTGGCCTGTTAGTATATATATAAGCCTGTGAACACAGCGTCACTGGAAGGAACTTGGTAAAAGTGCATTGCATTGCATGCTTCAAGAGAATGTTGAAACATTAAAAAAATAGATTTTTGTTTTTTATTTTTGTTGACTTTCGTGATGTTTTTTCTGTAAATTGCTTCAATGCCATTCTAACCTTGTGTGGCAAAGGCAAGAGTAATTGGAAACTCAAACGTTGGCAGATCTTCCTGGAAAGTGTTGCATCTCAACTTCCATCAGAGTCGATGGAAGTTATAAGGGGTCAGACTCTTAGCGTACAGGAAAGAAGAGAGTTAATTTTGTTAATATCCATTCTTACTTCCTAATGTTCTTAAAGATATTTAGTACTTAACGAATACCTTCAAATGGAAGTAAGCTTCAGGGAAGTAAGAATCATTATTTTTAACAAAGGTTGTTTTCTTTAGTGCAGTGACCATTGTATACTGAAGTAACGCAAGCAAATGTTCACTTGTATAAAGACTTTTTCCCCACTTCCTTCAAACACTTTTCTTTCCCCCATCTAAATGTTTTTATATTCCGTATACTTCTCACAAAGTCTTAGCAGCAGAAGGTGGGTAAAGCTTTCTCAGACTACCAGGTTACCGTCTATACCTGTCACAGCTGGGCCTAGAGGGGAGGGTGTAGAAGCTGGCACTGTGCCCATAGTGCGGCTTCGGTACGCGGTTTGTCAGTGAAGCTGCAGTAATGCTAGACAACTGCTGGGGATCTCTCTTGTCTTTTTAGTAAGTCAATACCGCTACAGAAGAAGCGATCCTGGCCTTGCCCTGGCTCGCCAGTCGTGCTTCCGTGCTGTGCTCTCTCCTGTGCTGGCAGCAGCAGGTGTGCAGCCTCACACTGAAGGATTGAGGGACCTGACCTGCAGAGAGGTGGTGGGGAGAGAAACGAGCAGAGGAGAGGACGGGAGAAGCGGGAGCACTTCTGGTGGCAGTGCTGACTTCGCTGCTTTAAAAGGGTCTTTGAACTATAGGTTAATCTGATGTTCTGCCGAGAAGGTGCCTGTCAGTGCGGTCAGTTTGCTTTGGTGTAACGGGGTTAGGCAGGAGTAGTATAAACCACAATTGCTCTTGGATCTAACAGTGATCTGGGGGATGTCCAAGAAGGAGTAAATGGCCCCACAGGATTGATGCTGAACTGGGCAGCGGCTGAAGAGCTTCCATTCCCTGAGGGTCACTCCAGGAGGCAACTGGATACAAAGGCAGAAGTAGCATGGACTTTCTTTGGGTGATTTTCAGACATCAGCAGTGAGACCTAGAGCCTGTCTTGCGGGGAGGAAAGTGGCTGACTTTTGATTAGCTGAGAAAAGGTTGGTGAGTTCTGTGATGTACAAGAAATCTGTGGGCTCTTCTGGTGTGGTGAAAATATGTAGGGCGATGCTATAATAAGTGCTGTGAGCAGATGTGGTATGTGTGCCTGTTTGTAGCACCCTACGGGATACAAAATGTTGGCGCCTCTAGCTCAGTGGTAGAGGAGAAAAAGAACTGAGGGATCTGGGCTCTGCAGGGAAACACTTCAGGAATCAAGCTTAGAAGGCTTAGTATTGTGTTCTTCTGTGAGAGTCAGAATTACAAATGAGCCTCTCAAAGAAAGGTAGTTATGCGTGCGTTGTGGGGAGGAGCAGTCCCTATGCTGCACGGTTCAAATTTCATATCATACCCCCCCCCGACCCCCTCAACTTTTTGATAGGCATGGGAGAGAAAAAGGGAAGTATCGGAAACCTTTGTTCTTTTAAAATACAAGAATCCACTTGACAGGAACGGAGGAGTTGCATTGACTAAATCTGAGCTTCCGGCATCATCAGTAGCAGGGATCAGCCCTGTGAGTTGGGAAATAACGGCCACGATGGCTCTGATGATGGAGGAACAGAGCTTGCTTTAAGGCTTCAGTCGTGCTGGCCCTCGGCGTTTAAAGTGCAGTGCTTGCTTCTGCTACTGCTTGCCCCAGCTTACTTTATTTAAGGGATTACAGAGTTTGAATGTGTACAGTAGGAACTGTATTTCGGCTATAGTTCCTTTCTGTAACCTTTTTACCAGACCTCAGGTATTCATTTTGCATATGTTTTAATGAATAAAAAAAGTCATATGTTGCAAAGAAACTCACGTTATCTATGCAACGTTAGCTTTCAGCTACTTAGTGCGATACCGTTAGGTATGTGTTTTAGGGGTATGAATACAGGTATTTTGAGAGATTGCTACTGATTAAGCACTGGGACAAGCCTTGCTTTCTCCATCCTTTGGCACATGGTAAAGTAGAAAAGAAGCTTGCCCCAACTTTTTGCATTCAGAATTTGCACGTAATTCACGTGGGCCATGCAATATTGCAGTTTCTCTCTGCTGTTTGTGGACGTCAGTCTGCTCGCAAAGAGTGAAAAAGGTTAATGATGTGTCGTAGGAATACATCACCTGGGTACAGCTGTAAGGAGTCGAAGCTACTGTTCATACCTTCATAGAAAATGTTGATGACTGAATCTGTGAGATTAGATATGAGAACAGGGCTTTCTTCTCAAACAATAAGAACACTGTATGTTTCCCCACAAAATACTATTGCAAAGCTGTCGACCACTGTAGGTAGTAATTATAGTGATTTAATACTCAACTGAGATTAAAAAAACAAGGAAGATTAGAGCTTTCCAAAATGTTTTCAGCCTACAAAAAATTCACTGACTTGTACAGTGTTCCTCATCTTGATGATTATGGTCAACCTCACCACAGAATTCTGGCTGAGAATTTATCCTTGACCCAGGGCATGGCACGGCTGCCACCCCTGGGCTCTGCAGCTCAGGGGTCAGTGGTCCTCTGCAATAAGGAAGGTCTGGTTGCTGCTGCTTTACCCACATCGTGGGATTTGAAACCACGTTACTCGTGAACATTTCCTAACTACCAGGCTGCATAAAGGGTATTCTGTTGGCAGCTTGTGAATGTAGCCGTCCTTCAGTTCCTTTGCTTTTCTCGCGGTTGCACTTCTGAGTTGGACCACAAAATCTGCCTGTGCTGCTTACGTGAATGTGGAATTAAATGGAGTTACTTCAGAAATGCGTTTGGATTGCTGTGTCTGCAGCCTTTGGACCCGCTCCCATTAAATGCTTCCTGTAAAGTGTCGAGTGCTTTAAAATCCTACTGGGAATTGCAAGCTTGAACTGCCTCTGTGGATGGACAAATAAAAGACCAGAAAGCTGCTTGTTTATTTTGCAATTTAAATGACAATGAACTTAGAGACAAGGAAAGTGATAAAAATTACACAGTGCTAAACTTGCTGCAAGTTACTCAAATACCTGAGTATCACTTATGATGCTTGCAATATGGAAAACAGGAGAATGCTTGAGGGCAGTGGCAGTATCTGTTGCTGTCAGCTGCCTGATGTACCATGAAAAATACTGTAGGATTGTGAAAAATAGGTTGGCGATTCAGCTACAATAGACTGTCATTTTATATTTTTCCTTTGGGTGGAATAGGGATACTAGGAATAGGAAGATACCGTTTCCATGGCTGGAACTGATAAGAGATAAAGTATCCTATTCCTATTTAATGTGAAAAGGATTTAGACGCTAACTTTCTTAGATTGCTTTTTTGGAAAATCCTATCTCTTATTTCATTAATTTTCTTTTCCTTTTTTGAATGAGGTTACAAAACCGCAAAGTTTAGTGAAGACTTGCTCATCAGAAACCAGCAGAGGTACTGAGTCAAGGATCAATATAATTTGCAAGCCCCATGTAATGGACAACTGTTTTGGTCTACTTGTGATTTTGGGTTTCTGTTAGATACCAGTTATCCCAGAGGAAAGGAGGAAAGGAATAATCCTGATTGAATAGACGCATCCTGTGTAAATTTGTCTAAGTCCTGTGATTTCTCTGTGTTGATAATACCTCAGTGGGGCTAGATAAGGTTACAGTAAAGAGAAGACAGATATGCACTGAAATTTTGAAATAATGCGCTTCATGGAGATACCCAAGGTAGTAGTCTGGGGAAATGCGAAACTATCAGAAAGGAAGGAATCCTTCATGGATACTCGCAAAATATGGTTTGTTTTGATGGCTTTGTTGCTATGAGAAAAATGTTGTTGGAGAAGTTTGTCACACAGTGCCTTGGCTTAAATAGCCAAGTCCAAAATATGTGACTTATGTAGACAGTCAGCTAAGAGATGTAATAGTATTCCAGCTACTAATCATCTTCTTATACCGGGATAAGGGAGGAATGTGTATCTTCAGAACCGATATTTGTAATTGATATGGCCCTTGTGCTTACAGAATGGACTCAATGCTCTGCACCTGGCGGCTAAAGAAGGCCATGTGGGACTTGTACAAGAATTACTGGAAAGAGGGTCGGCTGTGGATTCTGCCACTAAGGTAATTCATGCATGTCTGCAAGTTTATTCACAAGAAGAAAAAGTCAAATACATGGGAGAAATGTAGGAAAAAAAAATTCAAGTACAAAATAAGATACTAATATAAATACTTCACTGATATTTAAAATGTTATTTCTATTATGGCCTGCGAATCTATGTTCTTTGCTGAAGCTCGTTTGTAGTAAATGAAGAGGGAGAGATCATTATTTGTACAATCTGTTTACAGGGGAAGCAGTAAAAGGTTTTAGCAATGCCAGATTTTTCATTATTTCCAATGACAGATCCCCATTATACAGAGAGTGAATATAGCTCAAAATAGTAGATTTTTTTGAATCTGTGAAAATTGGTAATTGATTGTATCATATCCAGAGCCTTTTCACTCCAGGGCACAATGGAAAAAACACCTGTGTGATAAGCTGTTTTGCCTTCAGGCAGACACATCCGTATGTCCAAAATATTCAAATCAGTATGTTATTTATTTGTCTATGGGTGGTAAATTCCTTGTGATGGGCCAGATTTGTTGGCTTGAATGATGTAATGTTTGACTCCTAGTGCCTAGGTCGGCTGGCTGTGCTCAGCCTTTGCATTTAGTTACCACCACTGTGTCCCTGTGGTGCGCTCTGATTTTTGACGATTGCTGATGCACGGGGTCTCCATCAAGGTTAACACTTGGTCCTCAGCTCAGAGAGCTTCTTGCTGAACTTGTGGTTTCCATCATTGATGGAAAAATGGAAGTTCCCTCTTTCAAAAACGTCTTTAAGTCACCCGTCAGTGAACCTGGTGGTAGAACAACTACGTTCTAGAATGGACTTTAGGGCTTTGTTCTGGTTTTATGAACCTTGATTCTTTAATAAAGCCATTTAAATATTGCTCCCAGGATGAGATACTGGCCTGGAAAAAATACAAGGGTCTTACAAAAGCAGTGGTCTACTGCACTGCTGCTGTTTTATGAGAGATCATTTTTATTGTGCAGTGCATCTCTTAACTTAAAGTTAACACCTTTCAAAAATGTGCATTTTAATTCTATGCCAATTAGAGAAGAGAAAAAAAGATTTATCTTCTGCATTTAAAAGGCTGGTTTCTGTTACTTAACAATCAGATCTTCCTTTTGGATCTCGTACTGGGAAATCTCATTTTCATGTGATTCACAGCTTGATTTTTAGGACTTCTAGATTTCAGCTACCTTCCTACAGGGCATGATCTCTGGACCTGAATGAAAAAACCTGTTAACCCATACTAAACTTTACCTAGAAGTTTGTCCCATACCCCAATCCCATTCCATAATTTCACTGAAAAGTTATGTTAGCACGTTAGTGTTATACAACCACTCAAGAAGTCTTCATGGCTGCAACTACCAGTTCTATCTCCTGTGATGTTTATGGAACATCATGGAACTGTAAGGTAAAATTGTACTCACAAAATGAATGTTATAAAGAACTGCTGGTTGAAATTATTCTTGAAGAAGAGTAATGTCTTTCATTTTTTCCCTCCCTATAACAGAAGGGGAATACAGCCCTGCACATCGCATCCTTAGCAGGACAAACTGAAGTTGTCAAAGTTCTGGTTAAGGAAGGAGCCAATATTAATGCACAATCTCAGGTATGATGCTATTTTCCCTTCTCTCTTCTAAAAGTTATTTGGTGAGATTTTATAAGATAGATCTGAGATGTTAGGCAGTGATTGCAAATGTCCAAGCCTGAGAAACCAGTCAAATTGAGGTGTACGTAGCAGTCACTGGTAAGTAGAATAAAAGTAAATAACGAATTGAAGTCATTATATACTCATTGTGTGATACAGGAACTCGCATTGTTGTTGATTGAAATCTTTCAGGAATTCCTCGTGTGTTTTAATAAATTGTTTCAGAAATTTTTCAAAGTGTAGAAATATTATATCATATGTTTGAGCTGAATTTGGTGAGCAGTAACAAAGATAATTTCTCAAAGGTTTGATTTGGACAATTGCTTTTCATGGTTATTTGTTGGCTGAAAATTTGCAGATAACTTACTCTAGGCTTCCGAACTCATTCTTTATGTGATCAGAAAGAACTTAAATCAAAAGTTTGGAATGTACATTTGAATTGGGGAAATTCACCTTGTCCTGGCATGCAAACCAACTGTAAAAACAGCCCTGCTATTTCCACTGACACGAAGCTTGTCTGCTCTTCCAAAACGTGCCAGAGAAGAGGGTGATGTTGCAGAGACTGATGGTGGCCAGTTCTTCTCTCCCTGGTTTGGGCAAGGCTGTAGTGGCAGCTGCCTGCCCGCTATGATTTCAGAGCTGTAAAAACAAGGTGTGCTAGCTTCCCAGTGAACAACGTACTGCAAACTGGCTGGGTGGTGGATGGTCTTCCGAGCTAACTGTCCCTATCTCCTCTGCCCTATCAAACAGATGCACTATTAGCCCCAGAGATTAATCGACCCAGTTATCCGAACACATATTTGAGATACCTGTTACTTCCTCTGTTCAGGATTAGGAACAATTTATCAAATAAATAATTTGATTAGTGTTTGTAAATGCTACCTTAACTATGGCAACTGTCTGTAGCTATGAAGAACTGAACAGATGGTATAGATGAGGACTATTTATGATAAGCTGCATCTTTCTGAAGCATCTAGTCAGCTTGTGGCATTCTCAAAGTAAATCATCAAGCTAACAAACAGTGTTCAAATTGAGTCCTAGTGCATCATTCAGTGACCACAAATACCATTTTTGCAGTAATGGTGTAAGCTAAGACGATGAGAAAAACAAGTCACGCTTCAGGGGTAGGTTAATTTCAAATTAGATTTTCCTCACGCTTACTGTCTATAGGCAAGATAAAGGCTGTTAGCTTAATCTTGCTGGGATACGTGAGCAGACCGAGAAGAGGGTTATCTGATTTAACAGTGCAGCTAGGAACTGCCTCGGTTGAAGAGAGTTTCAGGAAGCACAGCTGGGCCTATGTCAGATCCTTTTCTCAGTCTCTCTGCGGTGCATTCCCTGATCATTAGGTACGCAGACAAGTTTGTAAAAGGTTTTGATTTGTCAGAGTCCATACTAAGTCGTCTGGCTAGCTCCACACCTTACTTGCCCACGCCTGGGAAACTGAGACCTGGAGGGTTTTTCTGCTGTTTGATGTTACAAATTAATGATGGACAGTGTAAAGTAGAGAGCAGGAGATGAATGAATAGGTTTATAAAATGAATAGGTTTGTCTGTACCTTCATTACATTTTAAGACAAGAGAGTGAAATTGAAAAGATCTTTAAGCTGCTGACTCCAAGATTTTTTTTTAAACGTTTTCTTTATTATGCTTTTTGCCCCTAAACAACTGCTAAAGAGCTCTCTCAGGACAGCTCATGGTCAATTACTCCCCATACTCTACTTCCATTAAAGATAAGAAATGTTGTAATTCCACTGCTCAAAAATTTAGCAAAGTCCTTTCATAATGACCTAACTGGATGATTTCTTTGTACATTTATCAGCCTTTTCATGTGTATAAGAAGATGAAATAATGTCTTTAATGTTAGGATTTTGAGCATGCTAAGAGAAATGACTGTAAAAATGATACTTTCATGAAGCGTTATCCCTCAAAAAGTCTTCATAAAGGCTTTTCCTTATGCTGGAAAAATAAATGAAGCTTTCTAAATGAAAACAGAAAAAGAACATCCTACAAGAATTGGAAATTATTTTCACAGGTATTATTTTATACAGTATTCTAGTTTTAAACACATTTGTCGTTAGCACTGGATGTTCTGTGTAATGTACACAGACCTGTTAACAGGCATTTGCTGCTTAAATTAATTGAATGAATCTGATGGAGGACCTTTTTTCCCCAGTACAGCTTACTGGTTGCCTCCAGACAGGATTAATTCAAACTGCTGTGATATATGTATATGTGTATATATGTCCTGGGTTTGTGCCATGTTGTCTTAATTAAACAAGTCCCATTGACTTGAATGGGAGGGTGAGTCCTTAATGCGGTGTGATCCAACTGTGGGGGCCTTTGGGTTGTGACTTTCTGGCCTGCTGCACTTTTCCAGAAGAGCTAGGTAAGAGCTGCGTCAGGCAGGAGGAGATGTTCCAAACGCCTTGCTGCTGCCGCTGCCGAGGGGGCATTTCCAGTGGCAGGTGTCCCTTGGTAGGGACCCCTCTGTCATGTGGTTTCCTGGTCAAAGCGCTGCCACGAGCACAACAGTAAACAATTGCACACGGGGAGAGAGGCGCGTGACCTAGATCCATCTTCTTTTTGGTAAATGTTGAATGCGCTTGAGTAATATTTACTGATAGCATTTAACACTTTGAATAGCATTTGTGTGTGAGCGTTCACATGCGTGTTACCAGGTAGCTAGTAATTTGAATATGAAGGAACATATGTTGCCTATGATGAGTGGAGACGATGTATTTTATTTTTTTTTTTTAGTCAGGGCTCTGAGCAGACTCCTAAGAATTTGGTTCTAATTCTGATTTGCCAGAGGCTTCCCTTGGAAGATTAAATAAAAAAGTAACTTCTTTAGGCCCCATCAATGGACCGAGGCTAGTGAATGCTGCCTTTCTACTCAAGATTGCATTGACATACTCAAGGATCACATAAGTCATAGAAAAAAAAAAAAGTTAGCAAAAAAAAGAAGAAAAGCAGAAACTTCAAAATGGATAAAGAATAGATGCATGATTTATGATAAAAAAATCAGAAAGATTCAAGCATATCTACCTACAGCTGGTCAAAAAAGAAAGATATGAAGTTATATAGAAAAAGGAAAAGAGAATGACAGAACAGAATATGCTTGAAGACTCAAATACTAAGTGTCAGGAAATATGTCATTGATGAAAAGGTGGAGAGAAAAAAATTGTATCAGGAAAGAGCTTAATTGAGAAAGTCAGAAATGAACAAAAATAGAAATTAAAGGTAAAACTGAATAAAACCATGAGAGATTGACTGAAATGCTCAGTTTCTCTTTCTTATGTTTTCTCTCAATTCCATTTTTAAAAATAGGTGCTATATTGTCACTCTTAAATCTTTTAGGGACAATTGTTGGTATTGAGGGTATATTACATCCTCTCCTTGGTATCTGTTATTTCACACTTTATTCTTTTTAGGCCTCTGCTAAATGCCATTTATTGGTAGTGTTTTAATGCCAGTGAAGTTACTCAGGTTGCTCTGTAACTTCCTCTTTAAAGAACTTTGTATCTGCCAAGGTCATTCTCATTTTCAGTGATGGCAATTTGCCATAGTGACAAAATTCCTTCACTGATGACAAACTGATAGATTAAAGAGTATCCTCAACTCCAGCTTGTTCTATTTATTGTTTGTCCTTTCCTCTTCTCCATTAAATTGCCTAAAAACACTGGCCTATATAAAAACTTAGCACCAGTGACATCTGAAACACCACACTTACTTCCCAGCTCTTTGCCACAATGAAATAACAGAATTATCTCAGAAAATGCTATTAAAAACATCGTAACCGCTGAGATTTAAACCCCATCTGTGCTATCTGAGACTGTTAAGCATTCGGGGCTTTGATTTTATGGATTTTGTTTTTCTATTACATTGCTTTGCTTTGCCCTTCAGTTTCATGTTGGCCTTCAGAGCTGTTATTTTGTTCATCTTCCTCTTTTAAAAGTCTGTTCCTCTTGAGCCAGTATGTCATTACTGCTATTTTTAGAAAAGTAATTTCTATTTTGATACAAAGCTTAATTGCACAGTGGTTACTAATTGAATGACTCCACCTTCACCTGCGTACGTATCATTTGAGAGCTGACATCTTCCTTGAGTATGTGTCAGGCAAATGCTGAAATCAGGGCACACCCAGAAACGGCCAGAGATTTAGACGTTGCTGGTCCTTTTTTGGCATTCCTCCACCTAGAATTTGACAAGTATTGCTGGAGAGAATATATTTATATAATGAGTATATATAAAACCTTCACTTGGTTGACTCTGCTCATAGTTCAGTGAGCAGATCTAGATACACGTCGTCAAGTAAAAAATCAATTTCTGCAATTTCTCTTCTTGATTTGACCATGATTTTTGGTCATGTGTAGGTCTGACCAAGTTGCACTCACAGAGAATACAAAGTCGTGTCTGGGGACTGGATGGTACAAACTATAATGTAAAGTTGGTAACAAATCTACTGGGGCTGGTCCAGGCTATTCCTTTGAGCTTTGATTATATTTCCTCGCAGAGCAGAACAAGGTCATCCCGTGGAATGATGTAATCTTTTGCCATATGTATTCACTTGTGTGAGTGATCCTCTAAGGTACTTCTGAGTTTCAGTAGGGAATTCAGAAAAAGTCCTCAGGGGGCATTGAAACGTTTTGTTATGCAGCACCATGGAAGTGGCATTGGCCGCTTACCACTCTCTCACCCCCTGCCCCCATCTCACATTTTCACTGAGCCCAGCGGTATCCTCCTTTCACCGCCAGATCACTTTACCCCAAACCTATTCTTACTTGTTGCTTGTGCATTAGAACAGTAACTTGTTTTTGTAATCTTCCTCTC
The DNA here is from genome assembly GCF_000690535.1 of Cariama cristata. NCBI lineage: Eukaryota > Metazoa > Chordata > Aves > Cariamiformes > Cariamidae > Cariama > Cariama cristata. The sequence goes on from NW_009612466.1 coordinate 69,068, forward strand.
AATCAGTGTCTACTTTTGCGACATATTAGGAATTCTTTTGCCAATTCTTGATCTTTTTTCCCAGGTGGAAGAAACATCACCAGATTTAGTCAGTCCAACCTTTCCCTTTGATAAATTACCGTTTGTCTCTATTGCTTTCTCTTAAAGTCGGAATGTATCATCTGGCTCATGTATAGGCATCAGAGATGTCTGATAACTGGAATATTGCCCTGCCAAATGCAATGATACCCTGACTGCAATAATCTTCGTAACAGAGTCTACCTGTAGACTGTCCCCTGCGGCAGTGATGCTGAGCTGTTCTGACCACGGGTACCTTGCAGAATGGATCCGCCCTGACCCTCCTCTATTCCAAACAAGATCAAAGAAAGTTAGCCTCAGGCGAAGAGCTGCACCTCCTAGGATGAGGGGATTTGACAAATGTCAAGTGATTGAGGTACAAAGAGCTGAAAAGTAAAAGACAAAATGAGGAAATACAATTCGCTCCTGTTCAGTAACTGTAAAGGAACTGTCATATCCTGGAGTCACCTGAGAAGGAAATTATTCCCTTCGTTTTGAAAGTTTCTGCAGCTGAGTTTGGAATAGAGTGTGTTCCCTGCTAGCTGCTAAGGTTGCGCTTTGACCGCTGCTTCAATTAGGGGCCCTCACGAAAGGAGGAGCTACCTTTTAATCATCAGATTATTTAAAGTGACCCAGATACAGAAAGCAAGGATTAGATAAATCAGTCCTCCCCCAAGCTGAGCCTGTTATTTAAAAGCCCTCTGTTTTCCTTCCCTCAATATCCTGCTCTAAGCTCATTGCAAACACATTAGCCAAGAAATATTTTTGTTTAAATTTGCCCCCATTATGGTTACCACTTCCTATTTCAACACATAGGAGATGCTATCATGACTGCTAGAGTATTCTTATCAATTCATCAGATTGAAGCAATCCTTAGAGTAGCACAAAATTTCCAGCCTCAACATGCTTTCCAAAAAAGGAGCGACAAGAGAGCTCGTTGGATGTCCATGTTCAGTGCTACCACAAAAGCAAAGGGAGGATTTAAATGATTCTCAGAGCAATGATCAGCTTGTCTCTCTCAGGATGCCCTAGGATTTGCTTTACCAGCGATTGCTCTCCCCATGGTTTGCAAAGATAATCTTACCTTCAGAACAGAGCGTATTTTGCAAAGTATTTGCTACTCCATTATGACAAAAGCTGGGCTTTCTGCTTTTATGTCAGTATATTCAGACAGCCAGATTTTTAGCTGCTGTATATCAAGAGGAGTCATTTAGCTACAGTTCATCATTGCTAATGCAATAAAGGATCAGACCTATTATCTCTTCACTGGAGGGGGGAATAAAAAAGGGAAGAAATGCCTTCTGGAGGATTATATGGATTTTGAGAGATGTAAACAAAAGTAATACATTAAGAGCAATGGAAGAACAGATATATTCATTCATCCTGCCTCAAACTAGTCTGAGTTTCAGCTGCCTGTCTCTTACAGTAATTATCAGTTAATGATAAACAACCCTTATTCCTGATCTTGAAGTATGAGCTCAGGCAACCATGGAAGTGGAATTGAGCGGGATGCCTGTGCATGTGAGACCAAAGTGGTGCTTACAGATTGACACAGAGTCATCATAGAATGGTTTGGTTGGAAGGGACCTTTACAGGGTAACAGAGTGTGAACATAAGATAATGATTATTAATACCAGCGCGTTCATGTGGGACTTTCCCTTTTCCCCAAGTCACACGGTTAAAGGAAAAAGAACCCTATGAGGATGCCCAGTTTATGGTGTCACCTGCAGAAGTAGCAGCAACAGCGTGGTGATCTGGAGGTATGGGGCAGGTTGGCTTTCTCTCGAAAGCTGTTCTAGCTGTTCCTAGCTGTAGCCATAACATAACTGAAAGTGTCAGGATGTCAACCAACAAAGACTGAAAACAAAATATTTACAACATACATCTTAGTCTATTTTGTTAACTTACAGTCTCTGTTAAAGTGCTATAAAGGGACGAATAGTTCAGGTTGAAAGATTTTAATTTAAACAAATAGTGGTGTTTGTTTTTTTTTCCAGCTAGTAATGTGATACATGGCCTCTAATATTTATTCTTAAAATGTATAAACTTTAGGAGCCTGCAATAAACCATCATACCAGCTGGAAGGGTAAGGGCTCACCAGACCAACGTGCTGCATTTCACCCCTACCGTAATGATGCAAGGTGTGACAATAAGAACCAGGCAGTGGAAACGTTATCCCCATGTATTTATGAGAGTGTAGATATAACGTAGTCACAACTAGATAAATACAAACATTTTATTTATAATTTTAGTGCCATATTGTCTTCCTTCCAGCCCTCAACCATATTCATAAAATAAATTGTTGTTTTCAGTGCTGCTTTTCCTTTACCATGTTTGGAAGGCAAACCCCAACTGCTGTTTTGGATGACTGCCCAGAATTCAAATGCGAGACTCTGCCCCGGCTAAGCTTTTGGGCCCTAACCCATGCCCAGTATCAAGGTTATGTTTTCTTGTGCGTGACTAATCTATTCTCTTCCCATTATTCTCCATCAGCGCAGGTTCTATTACAGGTTCCCTCTTTGTAAAACTGACATTTCCAAGGCACAGAACGTCTTGATTTCTGCCTGGCTGCGTTTCAGGCTCTATTGTTGCTTTGCTGTTCTTGCAGAGAAAATCGTGATATTTGAAGCTGCTAAAATGGAATGTTTGTGCTCTTTAAATTTGGCATCTGAGCTAGGAAGTGACTTACAGTGAAACACACTTCCCAAGAGAGGGCTTCTTGTAACGGTGAGGCAACAGGTGTCATACACGTAGTACTACAGTTGGAGTTCTGTGTGGTCTCTCGTGAATGAATTTACCAAGTTTATCACAAACCCAGACAACGTCATTTGTCCGTGAGCTTTATAATTATTGCAGTGGTGTAAGTATAGAGTGGAAAACACTATTTATATTACTAGGGAATTAGTGAGACAGCTGAAGGGGTGGTACTATTTTCAGTGTAGGCTTCTGTGTCACTACATTTTTTAAATTTATTTATTACAAATTAGTTTTATGATCTGTAATTGTAAGCAAGTAAATACTCTTTCATTGTTTTGTTCGTTTAACCATTTGGCCCAATAAAGTAGAATCACCAGCCTCCCTAGATCTGGTAATTCTGACCTTTTTCCTAAACGCTTTTCTCAACTTTAATCTTTACAGCCTGTGGGACCCTGCGGGCCTCAGCATCTGCTGTATGCCATGAATATAAGGATTGTCACCTAAATGATTACCTAACACTTGTTGGGGAATTTTACAGAAGGTCAGAATCCAGTAGCTCCCCTATGCCCTTACGGATGTGCCACTTTACGTGGAATAATTCTATGCTCGCAAACGCTTACAGCTAATCTGCATGTCATCCTTTTTACTAGCACTTTCTAGCTTTGTTATGAGAGGAAATGATAAGCCAGGCAAGTGAATATATACTAATGTGCTGCTCATTTTGAAACATGGAGGAAAAAATCTAGTCAGAAAACGTTAGGTGCTTTCATCCATAGGAGAAATCCACAGTATTTCATTTAGCTGGTGGTTGATGCACCCAAAAGGTATTTTTACTGAATCTCTGTCTCGTAATGTGGATATAGGACGGAACAAAGATTCCCTCCAGGAAGGTGCTGTCAGTGTCACAACAGTGCGGTCCGAGGGGCAGGAGGACAAGGGGGAACAGAGTGCACTTTCTTCCTCCATCTCTCAAGGCTGAGCCAGATGTGAAGCTGGAGCAAATCACTTCTCTTGGAAAAAGGAAAGAATCATGAATTGAATGATGTTTCTCAAAGGCATAATCTGGTTTTTGCACTTGTGGTGGTTTAGCGCTTCTCCTTATGGTTGAAGTAGAAGCAAACTCCTTGCCAGGGTCCCAAGTAGAACATATAGACAAATATCAAACTGTCTTCTGAGTATTGCAATGGTACGTTTTAGACAAATAGATCTTCTTATGATAAAGCATTTAAAGATAAAAGCAAGTACTATGTGTCATGCCACGGTAGCTTTGATCTGAATGCTTGGTAGGCACTACAGGCTCATTGGAGAAAAAAGTGCAGTAGTTTTCCAGGAGTTTTAGTTGTTTTCGACTTGTGAAAGCCTGCTAAAATACATCAGTTTAAATACAGTTGTTTACTTAAAAAAAAACAGATTAAAAAAAAAAAAGTATTATACAGTTAATCGGTATTTAGAGTTCCAGATCTGATAGTAACCCATTATTTCTAATCCTCTGGAGTCATAGATGTTCTAAAGGGTAGTTTCCTTCTATCCACCTTTGCATTCTCAGTTTCGTGCTGCTTAAGCTGTCGGTTGACCAAGATGGGCTCTTGATTTGAATATTCTTAGTCTGTCTTTGGAGTAGCCCACGTCCTCTTGATTGTGTGACAAAAAGAGACTCCTTAGGCACCTTAAATTTGGCAACTTAAAATTAAATGCTGTGAATTTGCCTTTAGCATACCTTCACAAATTTGATAATTGCATATTTGCTTGAATATAAATATAGATGGACTAGTCCAAGTATTTCTGAGATTTTTTTCCTGAAAAAGAATACGGATTATATGTTATTTTTATGAGAAATGGATTTCACTGGAAAAGAAAGAGGAATATGAATAGTTGGTAAAGTTACTGCTATAGAAAACTTCCAGATTTTGATGTAAGCTAACAACAACAACAAAAAATACTTTTAAAAGTTAAAGTAGGTACCTTGATCTATCCTTAATTCACCCTTTTAGGCAGAGAATCTCGCCTGCTAAGATACAATCCTCTTATGAAGAGTTTATTTTTAGACTGGCTGAAAATAATGCTCTGAGCATAATGCACAACGCAGTTCCCAGAATTGTGATATTGTTGACTCTATCAAGATGTGTGTTCTTAATTTAGCTTGCAGTGTTGCATTTATTTGTAACTCTCATATTTCGTTGATTAAAATTAATTAATTGCTTGGATTGTTAGAGGATTTTTTACTGAATCACAGAATGGCTGAGGTTGGAAGACACCTCTGGAGATCACCTTGTCCAACGCCCCTGCTCAAGCAGGGCCACCCACAGCAGGCTGCCCAGGACCATGTCCAGGCAGCTTTTGAACAGCTCCAAGGATGGAGCCTCCACAACCTCCCCGGACAACCTGTGCTAGCGATTGGTCTCTCACAGTAAAAAAGTGTACCCTGATGTTGAGAGGGAACCTCCCATGTTTTGGTTTGTGCCCATGGCCTCAGGTCCTTTTCCTTCCCTGCATGACATTCTCCTATTTGAGAGAGAATAGTGGAACCTCTGCTGGAGTGGTTAGTTCCTCTCCTGTGGAGATTACTGGAGACTGAGATCAAGGGAAACAGCGAGTGAAGGCAGCCTTACCTCCTTTTAACTGCTGAGGTGAGATGTAGATGTCACTGGTTTAGGCTAATATCTGTGGGAAAATGGGGAAAACAAGGAGATTAATTGTATGTCACTGAATAAAGTTGTAAATCAGGAACTTACCATTCTTATTGAAGTTGAGCAATATTCTGCAGAGTAGAAAAAAATCTTGACACAGTTATTGAACTTAAAGGCCCCTGAAATGATCATGATCTTGCTGTGTAAAATGATATATTAACACATGGCCATAAATCAGAAGATTTTATAATCTGTGTGAGCCGTTTCATGAGTCATCTAAGCTTGTCTCAGCCTTGTATCATTCTTGTCTCATCCTTTGTGCCAATATCTGCTCCTTCTTGGGGCTGGCTTAAATTCTAACAAGAGCAGAAAGAGGAGGAGGCGGCACAGGGAGAAAGGTAGAGCAATTTCACAAAGGCTTCTCTTAGGTCATGTTAAGTGCTGGGTCCTATGAAGGAAACTAGAGACCGACCCAAAGGAAACGGAGCTTTTATATGGGCAGTCTTTTGTGCACAGAATCTTCTCTGAACGTTGCTCAAGAAGTGCAGATGCAGAATTGTAGTAAAGTTGCAGAAAAACCCTGACTAATTTGGTTTTCATTTGTTATTGGGAAAATAACTTTTTCATTTCCTTCATATGAAGTAGAATTGGGGGGGAGAAGGCTGCCAAAACACCAAACCAAAAACCCGTGCAGTAAGATGGAGAGGCAGAGGAGGCAACTGGTCTGGGTTGGGCAATCCACTGATTGTGTTGATCTTCTGTCTGGTAATTACATCTTGAAGAGCAAGTAGGAATGAGCATTTGCTGTATGTAAACGATTGCATTAGATATCAGTTGTCTCATCTTCCCTGGTAATCTCAGTCATCTCCTAATACAGTCTTAAAAGTTCCTGGAGGCCTTTAAAATAAAATAGATGTGTCTGGGTTTACATTAGCTATTTAATCACAGGATATGTTGCTAACTCTCATGTGTCATCTTAAAAGAGGCAAACTGAGGGAAGAGGTAATATATCTCTATTTTCGCTCTTTTCCTTATCAGTATGAATATGTATATATAGAGAGATGGATAGACGGTATGTAGACACTAAAGGCCATATCTTCATGGACAAGCATGGGTAGACTAGTCATTCGAACGCACTGGCTACTAATCAGATTGGAAGATGTGTGCTTCTGATCATGTGGTACTGCATGCAAGGAGTACAGTTCCTTGAAAGCCTGCCATAAAATAAAGCTCGACCAAGCTACATAACTGTTGGTATGATTTTCTAAATGCTCTAATAATCCCTCTGCTTCTTCAAACTGTATTCCTCATTAGGGCTTGGGCAAAATTTAATGATACAAATTCTGAGTCATATATAGACTTGCCAATTTGCATTAATAGCTTGAAGAATCATTGAGAGCTACTCATTTTCTCAAATTAGCAAGTAAATCAGTGAATGTAGTAGAAAGAATGGAGTATGAAATATACTCTATTTGTTTAGCTTTAATTTCTCATTATAACGTTATATTATAGCAGTAAACATCTTGCAGTATAGATTTGTCAGGATAATGAAATCTGAGTACTCTTTCCTCACTACAAGTACTCTGATGAAATCGTTGTTTGAAAATGAATGTTATATATCATTACAAAATTAATTTCTGGTTTTCAGATGATGCACAAAATCTAAACATACAGACTTAACATAATTACACAGCCGGGCTTTCAGAAAAAGCAAAATAAAATGCATTTCTCCTTTTCCAGGTCACATTTATATCCCACAGGCAGTATTTTTACTTTAATTCTGGACAGTGTTTATCCAGTATGGGATCGTAAGCTGAAGGAAAACTAACTGAAATAAAGATTCGCCACCCTGGCCCAGTAAACCCTCTGTATGCCATTCCGCGTGCTAAAACAAGGAGGGGAGAGGTCAGTCTCATTTGCAATGCGTCCATGGAGAATCATTAACCAGAATGTTGTGGATTCAGTAGAAGACTCTTTGGGGTAGTGAAACAAAAGTCTAGGGAAAACATGGTTTCTTCAGTTTGCAGAGAGCTGGGATCTTGAGCTTTGAGATATTTCTAGAAGCAGAACAGAGAAAGCAAGTATTGGCATATAGCTGCTTGAAACTAAAAGATGAGAAACTGGGAAGGGGATTTCAGATTAACAAAAGTAAAGGAAACGAAGGGAAGGATGTGCTTTTGCTGTGGGCATTTCCATTTAACCACACGACTGGCTGAGAGAGACAGGAACTTGCTTATAGGATACAGACAGGCAGACACATCGTAGAAACTGTGCAGGCTAGGAGGAGGCGTGGAAGTCCTGGGCTCCAGCAGGGCTAACAGGTAATCCCACGGGGCAGAGCTCCGCCCAGGAGAGCGGTAATATTGGGAATCCTAAAATAGGAGCTTTCTGGCCAAGAGCCAGCAGCGTTGAGGTCAGGAACGCCGCAATTAGAAGCTCTGAAACAAGATCTTCACTGAGAAAGCAGACTTCATCCTGCTAGCGGAAAAAAATTGGGCTTGACCTTGCCAGGGGGAGACATTGAGGGGAAGCTTTTGCAGTGTCTGGTGTAGGCAGTTTTGCATATAGAGCTTGGCATGCTGTTGCAATTTCCAAAATTAACCAGATTTTAAGAAAACATATATAATAGTTTTAAACTATAAATAAAGCTTGAAATAAAAAAAAAGGCTATGATTTTATGTGCAAGAATTTCCTTACCCCTGATTGCTGTAGCTTCAGGTATGATTATAGCACGTGAGGAGGATATCCTTGATATAATGGGCACTCTTCTGGATCTCTGCGTGGAAAAGCATTTAGTGCTTCTCTTGGTACTAAATGGTCACGAAGTCATATATGTATTGTTTATGGTCTGATAATCAGGATTTATTGTCCTCCTCCTGTTGTAGAATTAGAGACTTGAATTGATTAAAAAAAATAAGATTCTTCAAAGCTTTTAAGCAAATTGATTTACTCTGGCTTGAAAATTCTGATCTTCCCAAATTCATATTAGTTGGTGTGATCCTTGTATTCATCCATGTAATATTCAGTGCTAGAAGGATTTTACAAATGGCATGTCTTACCGTTTAAAAAAACTGCTACATTAGACTTTAATATTAAAATACTGATGAGCGGGTGGAAAATTATTATTAGTTATACCTAATAGGTTGCCATTTTGTTTCTTTCCGGAGCGGGAAGGAAAACCAGAACAGTGAGCCAACTCGGTTACCTGCGGTTTGCTCTGTGCTATTCTGAACAAGTGCATTTGACAAGAAACCAATCTGTTCATAATTCCCCCTGCCAGCTCAGTCCCTATGCCTGGCAATCCGCTGCCCTCCTGCACCTTCCTAATTACATACTGAACAGCGTTCCTTCATTTTATGCTGTGATGAGATCCCTTATCACCCCTCAGTAAGGAGTCGTCTGAGGAGCAGCCAGGAGACCAGCGTCCTCCCGGCCCAGGGCGGCGTGGGAGAGGCTGGCTCGTGTGCCCAGTTTGTGCTTCCAGTTTGCTGCCTGGTTTTAGTGGTGACTGGGGAGGAGGGAAGCTGCCCATCAAAATGCAGTGCAGGCTGGCCTTACTGTTAAGAGGCTTCTCTTGATGGGTAACTTGAATTTTCTCTCCAGCAACCTTAGTAAACTGTATGCTTTTCTATTTGGTTTAGTCATCGTCAACTTGCAAAACAGACCTTTACCCTCCTCTTTAAAGACTGTTATCTTGTTTTCCTTCAATTTTCCCTTTCCAGACAAAACAACACCAATTGCTAGTCTTCTCCAAGAAGAATAGCTTCCCCAGGGGGATATATTTTTATGCCAATGCAGTGACTGTCATTACAGCAGAATGAGCTCATGGACCAGCGGCCCTCTGGTAGACCACTGTGACCTTCAGGTCCTTTTCTGCAGATTTCTTCTCTAACTCATCATTCCCTGTTTCCGTAGTTTGTTTTTCCTACAATAGTAGAGAAGCTTGTATTTGTCCTTGCTAAGTTACGTTTCCAGGTCTTTTCTCTAGGGTAACAGGAATCTTTCAAATTATGATCCTGTTGTATGGTGTACTTGTAGACCATCTCATTCGTGCTGTCTGTAGCTGGAATAAGAGCGCTCTATCCCATCCTTCGGGTCATTACTGAGAACATTGGTTCGTGCTGTCTGTAGCTGGAATAAAAGCGCTCTATTCCATCCTTCGGGTCATTACTGAGAACATTGGGTAATCCCTGCCAAAGACGCACCCTTGTGCAAAGTTACTGAAAATATGTCCCACAGTTTTGGCATTGAACTCCTGTTAACTGTTCTCTGGGTGCCATTTTTTAATTATATGTCCCGAGATTGTTGATGGAAGTGCCAGAATATTATGCAAAGCAGTATTAAAAGACTTGCTGCAACATATATGGCATATATCATATGACATACACAACATAAATGATATTTATTGTCTGAGTAATCTACATTTGTAAATGCAGAGGGGGCTTGTAAACACATCAGTTCTACAATCAACTGTATTATCTGGTGACTGAAAAATGATATTTCGTTTCATTAGGAAATTACTGGAATATTTCTACAGCAAGTTTGCTAGAAAGAATAATATTGGCTTCTCTGAAACAAGGTTCTTAGTTACCACAGTATTGGCATTAATTCTGACCGCTTGTGTGAATGCACAAGCTTATCGTTCATTGTGACAGCATGCAAGATTGAAAAAAAAAACCCCAACCAATCCAAATATGTTTGAAGTCTGGTTTATGTTTTATGTTCTATCTAAAAGTGCCATTCCAAGAGCCAAGAATGTTTTCAGAAGTATAGGTGATTATGTCCTCTTATGTTACATGGTGATCTACAGAATACTGAACTTCCTAAGGTGTTTTTAACAATTTTAAAAACTCTTAGAAGGAAGTTATTAATCAGGCAGACAGCTCACTTCCATGCCTTCCTTTCATAAGGATTTTGTAGCTAATTAATTAAAATTGTTTGTGTTAAAGTATTTTAATGTGAAGAAAGGACTTGTTTCTAATGAATTTGCCCGTAGTTTGATGAACTTAGAATAATTTTTTAAAATTACTGTATTATCTAGAGCAGATTCTTTTAAGGACTCTAGGACATTTTAATCAATGTTTATAATTAAATGAAAGATGACCTTACTGTATGGTGAGAAATACAGTTGTTACTTTGCAAGGTTGAGTTCCTTTATGTTTGATGATTTGCAATGTTTTATGTATTACAAAATCTTATTTAGTATGTTAAGCCTTTGTCATCTCTACTCAGCTTGTCATGAGGTATGGACTGTATGGTCTCCAGGGGACGATGTCTTTAGTTAAGTTAACGTAATAAATGGATGAAATTCTTGCTTTCCTGTCAGCTTTCATAAAACTTTGTCAGCCTTGCAGTCCCTGAGCATTATCAGCAAGATGTATTAATAATTAGCGGGTCCATTGCTTCCCTAAAATATGTGTCAAAAGAAAATGAGTGTAACAGCACATAGAGTTTTGTGGGTTTAAGGCATTAAACGTTACTATATTAAGTTAAAAAATACAAAATTGTTCTGCTTACCTGCTTAAAACATTTCAGTTAAAAAATCCCAAATGCATTTTTAGCCATGTATATTTATTTGGGGTTCGTTATTCTTGGTATATTCCATTTCCTCATTACAGTATTTTCTTGTATGTTCTTCCTAGAATGGCTTTACTCCTTTATATATGGCAGCTCAAGAGAACCACATTGAAGTGGTGAAATATCTCCTGGAGAATGGAGCCAACCAAAGCACAGCTACTGAGGTGAGGTATATTGTTCTTTTTTTACACACACTCTTATTTTCCTTTGCCTTTATATTCAGATTGCTTGAAGTCAGAAGATTTTTCAAACAGAGTATTTTGAGAACTTTCAACCTTTCATTTCAATGAGTTGTATTTAAGAATCTTATCCTTTTTTTCTACACGGACAGAAGACAAGGGTGAACTGTTCTGGAAATGGTGAAAAGTCAAGGGATGAAGTACAGCCTGATTTATTTGACAGCAAAACTTCCACTGACGTTAGTGAGTCAGGACTTTTGCCTTCAGTTTGTGCCCGTTTCTCCTATCAGCTTCCAGGAGAATTTTCTGAAACGAGAGTGAGGCTTTGAAGAGAGGTCCCTAGGGCTGTAGAAATTGCAGGAGGCTAAGGTGGTATTGGCAGGGGAATGGAGTGAATAGTAGGTCGATCATAGGCTAAGCGGAGAGGTACAACATTTCATTTGAACAGATTTACGTCTCTGACAAAGCTCATGAAAACGCAAGCATCTAGGAGTGCCATCTCCTGAGCAACAGGGCTGTCTTTGTGCTGCTTTTTCATTGTGCTGCACTGTGAGAGCTGGGCAAAAGTCAGTGAATAGAATATTATAGCAGGTATCTCCCACGCTTGACTTTATAAGGGGTCTTCTGGGGAAGGTAGTTTGGAGGCTTGCTTCAGCTTCTGCCTCAGCCAGCTGAAAAGTGTGTGGAACATGATGTGAACGCCTTAATTAGGGCTATGAGGACGATGTCCAGGAGGCTGTCTGTATATAGTGTAAAATGGTGTAAAAACAATTAGTATCAACAGTTAGTTGTTGACAAGCTTCCTGTTAGATTGAGTCTTGAGATTTTAGATGAGTTCAGAATATTTTCTGCGTAGCGAGGAAGGGTGAGAAAAAGGCAAGTGGATGCACAAAAGTGATGAGTGGAGGAGGCTCTCTGGGTGCTAGGTTCACAGAACCGCTCAGGTAGAAAGGGGCCTCAGGAGGTCACTTACGCCAACCTCCTGCTCCTTTTCCCCTAAGTGAGGAGCGATGGCAGCTGGACCTCCTTGACCAGCTAAGTTACTCCGATGCTGAGGCTTGTCTGCAACTTTGTGTAACCTATGAATATTCATTATTGTCTGTGATTAGTGTAAATTGGAAATCAAATGAGTAACAAGGATCACATCAATGAGCTCAGCAGGCAATGTGCTGTTTCCTCCTCGGACACTTTATTTCTAGTGTTGGACCACGTGGGTATAAATACACAGAGGATGGTATTAATTGCTAGGTTCTGGATTTAACTGCAGTGCTGTAAACCTGCAGTAACTTCAGTGCAAGTAGGGCAGACACCAAAGTAAAGGAGATGAGACTCCATCTCAAGAGGAGCTGAATCATAAGAACTTCCTTCTGCAAATGTGAGAGGATTTAAGGGCAATGGGGAAAATGGCTAGGTCATGAGGACCATGCTTGCTCTGTTTCCTCCTCTTGTTCCCTTTCTGCTGAATGTTCTTTTATTCCAAGCCAAGGGGACGAGTGAACAGGCTCTGTGCTGCAAAGCATGTCGGCTTTGTGTTTGTTCTATGGATACGGATGTGCTATGTGAAGCAGTAATAGGAAAGTTCCTCTCCTGTCAGAGCTTTTGCTCATGTTTATTACTTTTCCCTAGTCTGTACAGAAACTTACCCAGTTTGGATGGCCTTCACAAACAGATGGATTTGAAATGATGGTGCATTTATGCTTGCGCTCCTTTCCTTTAAACTGAGCTGCTAGTGTTAACAGCTGCTTTACTGTCCGTTCTTTCAATGGATACTGTACTATTTGATGACAGCTCCTAAAATAATCCTCTTGAGGCCTGCATATATGGCGATCGCATTACATGTCAGCTTTCTGAAATATGAAATCCCGTGTGATTGCCAGGCAACATGGCAGAAACACCCTCCTTGTGAAGGAGCCGAGGGGAACGGTAGCTCTCCAAGGCCTGGCCCAGCTACAGCCCACAGATACCTGCTTGCAGCCTTTCTCCCAGTGACTTGTACTGGCTGTGATGGTCAGGTGTGCTAGTGATTCATTCATGAGTCTGCAGGAACTGTGAGGCTGAGATGGTTATACTTCATGTGGCCTCTGCTTGAATGCAGACATCCAGGCATCGCTGGAATTCACAGTATAGTCTTAATTATTATTATTTTTTTTTAATAAAAGTCAGGATGGGGGGAGGAAAAAACCATCAAATGCCCTCCACTCTGAACCCAAGTCCAAGTCTGTCTTCTGCCATCAGAAAGGTCAGTTCTCACTTTTGTAGCTTATAAAGTAAAGGCTGTCTACCCCCTTATTGCTTATCTAGTTAAGTTTTGGGTCTTCCTGAGGTGATGGTTTCGGTGTTTCGAGTGTTACTGAAGGACAGCCTGAGCCACGGTCCATTTTCACACATGCCCAGGGTCAGTCTCATGAACAGAATGAGGAAATGGCATATTAAATAAGATGGGATGGCAGCCTAAACTGAAGATGCCACTGAAATACATGGAGAAGGATCTTCTGTTTGGCATCAAAGATTGGCGCTCCCCATGTGGGGAGGTGGGGAAATGAAATGCTTTCTCTGAGTTCTGATCAGCCATGCTTCCCAGAAGCAATAGGAGAGGGAATGCAGACAGAGTTGTGTCCTTTTAGAGAAGGATGGAAGATAAAGTGGTGCAAATCAAATGGGTGATCTTGTCTTTGAAGCTTGGAAACTTGCACTGCCTTTGGATATATTTCATTTCCTGTAACGCTTATGTACATATATATACAAAATGAGAGTAAGGATGAGCTCAGTTTCACAGGGCCTCTAATCCAGGATTTGTTCTCATGTTCCCAGAGGCAAAAGGCAAATGCATTAAGCCATTTCAACACCTAATGTAGCCCCAATCTCAGAATTATCTTTACAGTTCAGCTGTTTCATCAGCTGTTCACCCTTTTTTAAATTCACTGTACAGAATTTAATCTCTATTACAGAAAGAAACCATAGTAGTATCGCTGTTACAATGCACCTACCCACAGTTGTACACAAAAGGGAGTGAATGTTATTAGATTACTAAGGGGAAGAATTGCTTTGGCAATTCTTCAGATGTTTCTTTCAGCATGTGTTGGCTCTCATTCCTGCCTAACTTGTCATTTATTATTTTATCATCTTTCCATATTCCTATTCCAAATCAGTTCTGTCTCATTCCTATGCCTTTTACAATGTATCTAAATCAGTTTTCTCACTTTCTGGCTATAATCAACTCTATACTTGTTCCTTCCAACCTAGACGTAGAAGACCTTGTTTTAGTCCCTTCCCTTTTCTTGCGCTGTTACTCACCGTGCCTCCGGTCACAGAGAGCTGCTTTGTTCCTTGTGGCTCCGCTGCCTGCCGATCTAGCACGTGGTTACAGCACGTATGTGCTTGGGCACTGTGCAAGACAGGAGCTAGATTCAGTTTTACAGTCAGAATAAAAGATAGGGAAACCGGCAGGACTTCAGCCGAGAGAGCAGGTTGTGACCATGTGACTCATTTTAAAGCACTGGCGATCCAGGGCCTGTGTGGAGGAACAAGACAATTTGAAAATAATTTTAAAACAAAGCTAAAACTATGAATGAAAAGCAGAGCGATTTTTCTGACTCTGTTTTTCAAAAAAATACAAATAATCTAATGTTTTCCTGCTTCAAACTAGAATAAATTCCTAAACATGAGCTGGCTCTTTTGATTTACAGTCTGTGTGTAATTTAGAATGGGAGACCGCAGCAAATGCATCCGAAGATAGGCTTTCTTTTCGCAGAGTGAGATACTCAGAAACAGGTTCCCTGTGTATTTTTCACACCTACTTTGTTCAGTGCTGACTAATCCTTACCAAAATATTGCTAAAAATATGCTTTGTGGCCCATTATAAGATGATAAGTAATTAAGAGAGATACAGTAGAATGACCCTTTGCTTGTACTTGACTTTAAAAAAGACTATTTGAAGTGGAAAAAGTGTGCTTCTGACATGTTTGAAATCATATCTGGGTTAAAATGTTGTACCTCTGACGTCGTTTCACTGGAGACAGTGGTGCAGAGGTAGTAAACACTGCCCTTACCAAATTTCTGTGTGTGAACAGCACTGTGCAAATCACTGAAGCTGTACGTCCTTCAGCTTACCGAGCACATCTTGTTTTCTTCTCTACCAGGATGGTTTCACTCCTCTAGCTGTTGCACTGCAGCAAGGACACAACCAGGCGGTGGCCATCCTCCTGGAAAATGACACCAAGGGGAAAGTGAGATTGCCAGCTCTGCATATTGCCGCTAGAAAAGACGACACCAAATCAGCGGCGCTCTTACTACAGAACGACCATAATGCCGATGTGCAGTCCAAGGTAACGTGATGCTGCCCTGGAGGTAACAGGGTAGTCACGTGGCTGAGTGCCGATGGGCAACAAACTTTACGTCCTTCACCTTAACGGTTAAAGGTAATTTCTTCTGTGGGGAAAGACAAGTTGCTCGACCAGTATCACCAGTAATATATCTACTTTTGCAGTGTTTAGCTACACTGTAATTATAAACTACTCATTTTTCTGCTTTTTAGTTATACCTCCCATTTCTTTGGTAACCAGGTCTCTCATTATTTGTAAACCGGAAGACACTGAAATGGAAGCAGAATTGCTGCTTCCCTATTAAATAGATTACTGGTTTATTGCCCATGGGAAGATAGGTTGTATTTAAAGTTAATGCATGCTTGAATGGCTTTTCCCATAATTAACAGCATAACTCATTTCAAAAAGCAACATAGTTCTTCGTTTTGCGGCCAGTCTTTAATATTGTTCCTCTTTTTCCCAAACCATGCTGCATCAGATGATGGTGAATAGGACGACTGAGGTACCGAGATCAAAAATTTTTAATTACTCTTTCTGTTACTTGTAATTATTTTCTCTGCTCTGTGGCAATATTTCATTATTATTTCGCACCAGAACTGAAGATATGACTCTTTTTTAATACATAGAAATTTGTGACTCTGCAAACCTATTTTTATTTATCCTTTATCTTAGAATTTCCTTTTATTTGTGTCACTATTGAAGTAAACTTTTGAGAATTTACATTAGTTCAAAGAAGTCTGAAGCGAGTAATGGAGCTAAGAGGATAAAGATGCTTTTCTAGCTCAATTTCATTAATTATGAAAATGCACTCACTTGATGTAACTAAATTAAGGTGTCTGGCTCAGCCAGAATAATGGTAAAATTCATTTTCCTTCTTTTACAATAATAAATATAATCAAATCCTCCAAGGTAAAAACTTGTTCAGAGCATCTGCTTAGTTTTACCATTGTTGTTCTTACGATCTTTTCAATAAAGTTTTAAAAAGTCCTTAAGGGATAGTACACAATCAGAATTTACCTGCAGCAGATAATATTACATTTCTCATGCTGATTCTGGAAATACTGACTCTCCGAGCACTTCCACTAAAAATCATGGGTCTGATTGGCTAGAACTGTGATTTCTCCCTTAAAGATTATTGTCACATTTAGAGAAAAGAATTATTTCCAAGAATGTGGTCATTATTTGAATGCCTGCTTCTAAATAATGGAGTTTCTCTGTTAGATGAGGGATTGAATTTTGAATGCCCGCACCTGCGTGAAAACGCTTCACACTTGGTGTGTGTGCGCATGAGCAAGTTACCAGGAGGCAGCCGGCGGCGTCAATCGGAAGGGTGCCAGCTTCTCTCTGGCATCTGCCCGTCGGCATGTCCTTCACTGTGGGAAGGGTGAAGGGGGTTACCTCTCCCTCACCGGCCACTGTGTTACTTCTCGGTACCTTGCCTTTGTCACCAGGCAAACGTGTGTCCACAAGAAGGTAGTTGTTCATGCAATATGCATTCAATCCTTAGCTTAACGCAGTATCGTATTTGTGTGCCTAATATCCTCAGCAGGCATTTCCCTGGTAATTTATCACAGCAAGAAGACTATGGATCTAATGAGTGTTTGACTGGACTTTGACCAGGATCACCTGTGGGCTGACAAGGAAGTAAATGGAATTAGGGTAAAATAGCGGGCTGATTGCTCCGTCTTTTGGGAATAAAGTTGATTTCAGAGTACAACATCTGCCTACATTTCTTTATTCCATAAGCAGTTTAAAGTGATGTTTTGTACACTGAAAGAAATGAAACTTAGTTGAAGATATGGTACAGTCTAGAAGGCAGAAGTATTTCTCTCTTTCTACAACCAACAGAAAGATCTGATCAAATCAGTGTAAAGCTCTTCAGGGAAACCTCAAAAGCAAGGTCCTTTCTACTTGAATTACTTATGAGACTAAAAGCTTGCTCTGTGTCCTAGTTTCTGAAAAATTAATCTTTTTTATGTTGTGTCAAGCAATTCTGTATCTTGTAGCTGGGGCAGGTTTCACCTTCCTAGTGTTCAAGAGGCAATAAGTAAATTGTGTTTTTTCTGATGTATAGATGACAAAGTTGCTTCAGATCCTTTGAGATCCAAACTGTATATAATATAAATAATTATGATTCTTATACTGTGCTACTAAGTAGTTTCTCATGTACACCAAAGTCTTGGCTTACATTTTTAATTACAACTGCTTTTTCAAGAAAAAAAAAAGGGGGGGGGAAGGAAATATGTACCAGTAAACAGATGCAGCCCAAAAGACCCATGTTGCTTCCAACTGTAATAAGGAATCTTCCTTTATTTTCTTTAAGAATGGCTAATATCTTAATATTTTCTATGATGAAAGCTATGTTTCTTATTGGCCACTGATTCAGGAGACTGAATTGGAGAATGAAAGAATGAAGCACTTTTGATAACCTCTCGTATGAAAACTGCACTCTCTGCCTGAAAGGCTGTGCTGTATTATAGGTGAACTGGATAAAATTGACACGATACGTTTGTTTGCCAGCAGCTTTTAAAATCAAGTTCTAGTTAAGTTGATTATCTTGTATTAAAATTATTTCTATAATAAGGGCTGTTTCCCTTTGTAGAGTGGCTTTACACCTTTGCATATAGCTGCGCACTATGGAAATGTCAATGTGGCAACGCTTCTGCTAAACCGAGGAGCCGCTGTCGATTTCACAGCAAGGGTACGGAGTCATTTCTTTCTCTTCTTAGTGGTAATGGCCTACAAAAGTGGGAGTGTTCCGTTGTGTAATTCTTAGTCAAGAGTAAGTGAGGAGCAAAGTAATGCTGAAATTCTGTTGTGTTCAAAGATGGGTTTTTTTTGCAGTAATCCTTAAAGGTTGCCTCCATGCAATGCACAAGAGTCCTTGGGAGTTGAGCAGCGACCAGTATTCCCAGCTGAAGGCAGCAGGCTCCTTTGGCTACCTCCAGAAAGCTGCTGCTCTCATAATGTGTCAACTCACTTCAGCTTTTCTGTCAGTTAGACATACTCCAGAAATACACGTAGCATTTATGATTTATTGGCTTTTTCAGTATTCCCTATGTGTCTTTAATTTGATATTTTCACATATAAACATATTTTGAAAAACAGAAAGTAAGGTATATTGCCATTATATAAATGCAACAATAAAAGTACTAATTAATCATGACTACTGTTTTATGGTAAACAACTGCAGAGCTACATAATGTAGTCTCTTTGCTGTTGTATGTTACATAGTTTGAAGCACAGCGTCTGGTGCCATGAAAACCTCTGATTATCTGTACCTTACCATAGCTACAGGATCGCAAGTTTTCTGTTGAATTTTGCCAGCCACACTTTGAATTACGTTAGGGTTCTGCCTTTCAGATTGACTTCCTCCTGTTGCCAATCTGGAATAGCTGCTCAGATTACCTCCTTCCTCCCCCAAAGCATTTGCAAGGACTTTCAGCCTAAACAGGACCTACTCCTTTACACTATTGGCATGACACTAAGAAGGTTTATTTGTGTAGGAGTCACGCATTTGTGTACTCTGTGTATGTTGCGGTGATTGAAATGCATCAGTGTTTTGTGAATATTGACTCATTGGGACTCTGATACATGTTTGTTTATTTGTCTGACTCTGGGACTGTGATGTTTGCTGCTTTGGCAGATGTGCTGCTTTGTTTATTTAAACAAACCCACACAATGAATAAAGATTCTTGCTCAGGAAGGAATTACTAACTCTAGCTTATATGGTGTGTGCCTAGCTCTGATGCTCAAGTACATTTGTGTTTAATCTCTACAATGTGATGGGCTCGTTTTTTGTGATGCAAACACAAATTCACCACCATTATACACCTTCAAATCCATCATGCTCATGGTTTGTTCTTTTCATGGTGTAGAATGGAATCACCCCACTGCATGTGGCTTCCAAAAGGGGAAACACAAACATGGTGAAGCTCTTGTTGGATCGCGGAGGGCAGATCGATGCCAAAACCAGGGTGAGTCTTTCTATTCCCTGAATATGATGTTGTCCCTTCTTGGGAATGGATTGGGATTTTTTGCTTGCTTGGTTTTGTTTTTGTTTTTTAAAGCCAGAGGCTGAGAACACCAAGATTCATAGCTAGGAATTCAGCTTCAGGAATTGTGTCTTGTTCTCTGTTCTTAAAGTGAGACATTAGATGCGGCTGTTATAAATGACTAAAAAAAAAAAAAAGTTCAGCTGAACACAGCTCCAAAAATGTTAAACACTGCCTCCTCACAAATGTACTCTTCTTGAAACTTGGATCAAATTTAAATTGTGACTCCAAAAATAATTGATAAAGAAATTTTTTGGTACTTCCTTTTTTTTTTTAATTCAGAATGCTACCTTTAGTTTTCAGATTGTTATTTGTTTTATGTAGACAGTTTTCTATGGTATCAGACTAAGGAATGGCAGGTACTGGTGACAGTAGGAGGCAGAAATACTGCTTCCTTTAGTCTCCCGTATAATCTACCTCCATTCTACAAGAAAAAGCTGATGAAACTGATGTTTATGAGGAAATAAGCCTGTTAGTTGGTCCAGCCTCACATGACAGAACACGTGTGCTGCACAGCAATGGGAAGTGGAGGGCTGGGACTCAGCTAAGCCTTTCAGTCTCCCACTCCTGCGTGTCTGTGCCAGTCATAGCGTGCCTCATGAGAGCCGCTGTAGTGGGCTGGCAGTCACTTTTTATTGAAGCGTCAATACTGGGAACAAGTAACCTACTCTGGGCCGGCAGCCACTCACCTCCTCCCCAGACTCACCACAGAGAACTAGGTGACCCTCACTGGCTTCCTCCTCCCAGTTAAAAAAACACCAATACCGTGCTCTTTATTTATGGGTGATTTTGCAGTCATTCAGGACAAAAGAAAACCCATCAATTTATATGGGCAGGGTTAACTATTTCAAACGGGTTTTATGTGAACTGAACTGCACAGGACTCGTTCTTGAAAGCTGCTGGGTTTTAAGCACTGATCTGCAAAATTCTATCTCCAAGTAAGACGGGGTGTTTTAGAACACAGGTGGACATAAAAGTTTTTGTTTAATAAGGTAGAAAGGTAAAGGAAGGTAGAGGTTATTGCGGTCAACTACCCTTGTGGTTGATTCAACCGCAGTTACTTTGATATTAATTACATCAACCATTTCTTGCTTCATAAGCTGGGAAGACAGTCGTGATTGTTGTGTAACTCTGTATGTGATTATGATTTTGATTTCTGATTATTTATGAAATGATGTCTCTCTTGCTTTTTTTTTTTTTAAAAAAAACCCAACTTCTGGTGATGGAAAATTCTGCCTCTCATGAAGGTGTGCAGTAATATCATCCCTGGTCAAATTTTCCACAATAACTGCTTAAAATCTCATGGTAAAGAGGCATGAAACAATAATAATATACTGCACCTAGGATATTCCACATACTCATAAGCATGGTAGTCATACAGACATGGTCTGTTTGGCGTGTGGAATGACAGTATTGAATTCACCTATTTCCTGTTCAGTATTTAGATACTTGTTTTAGACAAGTTGGCACAGATGATTGTAAAGGACGTGTTGGATTTTAAGAGGTCAAGGTGTATTGCCTTCCCGGCTCACCCGCAAAGATTGACGTACAGTTGTGAATGAAACTGAAAGAACAGGACTTTGCCCAGCGTAGGTGGAAAGTGGTAATTTTAGAGTCTTCTCATTGTCTTGCCTTCCTGCCCTTTGTCAGCTGCTACGTTAGTTCAAAAACTGTCAGCACAAAGGTAGCAGTGAAAACCCGTAAAGGTATCCTAAAGCACACGTATCCCAGTTTGCACAGCCTCAGCAGCTTCCTCTGGCTTTCATCTTCGGCCCTCTCGCTACTCGAGGTAGTCAGCTGCCTGTACTTCATGGTGGGGAAGATTCCAGAGCTTTGGTTTTGCTGTCAGTGTCTCTGTGGCGTGATCGTGTCTTCGTGCCAGCTGTTTATATCGTCTCGGTGTCTTTTTCTTTTCCCTTTGCTTTGTCCGCATGCCTTGTGTGCTTTGCTATGGCCGTGAGTATGTAGGGTATTGAAGAGGTAGGTTGGGTGTTGCATGCCAAGCATACGTGTGTTTTGTACTTTAAAGGACAGCCTTCTGCCTCCTCCACCTCGGTACTAACATGCTTGCCTTTCCATACTCGCCTTTTCATTTCTTCTGAGGAACACCTGCATTCTTCCAGTAGGTCAGATTCACTGAAAATCAGTGGAATTAAATGTTCTAGGATATTTCATTGCTGGATAGCTTGGGCTTTTATTCTTGGTCTCCATACCACATCAAAATAAGCTCTTTTGGTTAAAAAAAGTACTCAATGCTTTCATTCATTTTATTTTTAACTTGCTTTGTTACATGACATCTGATGATGCATAAAGTAGGATGTGAAAACTTATTTAGATGAGCCTCAGTACTTTAATTTTGCAGAGTTAATCTGTGAAATCTTTTTATCTTTGAAAATGTTCCACTGGAATGATCCATTGGGAGCCCCTGAATTGTCTAAAAAAAATAAAAATTAAAATGTACGTTCTTCAAAGGGAGTGCATTACGCATGTGTCCTCCTGTTCCATAGTTAATGCTGCATGTCAGATGAAAGCCCTGCTTACTGCAAGAATTATGTATTTTTCTTTTCTATACATTTCATAATGTATTTGCTGAAATTTTATGGCATTTCTCACTAGAGTATAAAGATGTAAATCTGCTTGCTATGCTTTCATATTTTAAAATAATACTTAAATTTTTTTGGCAAGTTTTACCATTTTTCTCAACTAACTACTAAATAAGTTTTTTAAATGTGGAATTTCATTTCTCTTTTATATTGTATCTAAAGTAAAAATGTAAACTCCATTCCCAATGATATTAATAGGATACTTTTATTAGTACTATCTGTTATATCTACGTTTGTGCTACTTCTATTTACATACAAGCCTTATCTGGAATTTTGTTTGCTAAGTAATTAATGGGTAAAATTTCTTATGGTAGAACATTTCGTATTTAAAATCTTAGCCAAACCTATATTCTCTACAAGTTTACCTGAACAAGAACTTCAACGACGTATGTTTGTTTAAAATTTTGAAATTTAGCTAAACTTCTGACCTGTACAACTTACGATAGTAGACCAGTGGAGCTGGGTTTCAGAAGCAATTGTGCAGCCTGTGACTAGGAGTCAGTGTGCAGAAATTTGTCCTCTAATAGGTGGTGGAAAGTTCAATTTATGACGAAATCAATGTCATGTTCTCAAGAGTAGTGTGGCAATTATCAATTTTCACTTTGAGAGACGGAAAGAGTTTACAGCCTTCCTGAAACATAGGAAGGATTATTACAGGGAGAATTATTTTAAGCATTTAAAAGCAGCACAGTTTCAACATGGCCAAAATACAGATATATATTTCCATTAAAAAAAAAATAATTCTGATATAATGGAATAATAACAATAAGGATATGCGGAATATTGAAGTGTTACTGACTATTAAAGGGTTTTAGGACTATTCTTGTGAATGCAATTTTTGTAAGATCCCTGTTTTTATTATCTCTATATTAATTGTATAGGGGAAAAAAAAAAGAACAGGAATGTGAGACTTTTTTAGGTTTTGTATGCTTTTTTATTTTTAAAATACAGTCTTATTCACAGGCCTTTGTCACCTTACTGGTATTTCCAGTTTTGTGAGACACCCTGAGAAGTGGGGGAGTACCACGTTCACCTGTCTCAGAGGCTGATATTATTTGTAATAATATCTCCGTTTTTATATATGCATCCCGACAAAATAGGCACAGCTCTCTGCTATTTCCACGTGGTAGTGGGTTTCCTACCATGAAGCCATTGTAGCAGGATCCTAACCCTGTCTTGGCACCGTGCTGTGTTTACAGTAGTTTTGTCCTGCAGTGACGCTACTGTGACATTTTCTCCTAATCTTCACACGTGCACAGAGCACTAATAATTCATTGGCGGTTTTTGCCATTCCTAAAGTGATGTCAAATTATAAATATCTAATCACAAAGCAGATATTTGCTATGAAAAATTCAGTGGATTCATATAATGTTTACAAGGGAGTGGGAAGGGATGTTGTAGAGATTATCTAAGCAAGCTATATAGATAGTGACTATTATTTAGAATTATTTAAGTTAATATCTTACTATTCAAGCAAATGTATGGTATATTTCTTGCTGTATTTTTAAAATTTGTACTTTGAATGGCAGACCTGGAGGAATACTTTAGAGCGTGTTTAATTATGCCAAGGGTCTGAGAGCTTAGACCAAGAGGGAGACTTGCCTTGTTCATTTTTAAAGAGATGAGGTTTAGTAGTAATGAAAAATGAACATATGAAACAGCTGTTATTTGTCAAGAAAATTTAGACAATTTTGCAGGTCTAACATACAGAATACTAAAATTTTATTTCACCCTTCTAAAAATGAGAATATGCAACTGCAGTTTAGAAGAATTCTTTGATAATTTGGCCTCTGATGTTCATGTGCTATCATCAGCCTTTGTTTGAATGAGCAGTGAATGTGCACAATGCTGTTAAGATGCTGCCTAGACCATTTCCCATTAAGAACCTCTTGTATGCACAGCTTCTTTTCCTCTCGGTCTCTCTGGTAAGCTGAAGTAAAGCATTTTAATCACTGTGAAATGACTCAATAATTTATCTTCCTAAACCCTGCAGTTACAAGTCATGCACAGAATTCAGAATTAATTTTGCAGGTTAAAAAATGACCAGTGATCGATTTTCAAGAAAAAAAAGGCAAAAGTTTACCTTCTATTTTTGCGAGCCGTTTAAGAGGAAATTAGGAGTGATGGAATTGCATGGCTTCCATACATACAGAGAGGATTGTAGTGTCATTTCTAACAGTAACCCAGCTGGTGGGTACATTGCAAAGCATGAACTAGGAGAGTACCGCGTATGGGAACAACAGAACACCAGGTGCAGGATGTCACTAGGAAGATGAACACGTTTAATTCTTCTTTATGTATGATTTGGGATGAGGAGGTAAATATTTATAAATAATTTAT
>NW_009612467.1:0-720 GCF_000690535.1 Cariama cristata
CCTGTCAAGTTTAATAAAATAAGTGCAATGTTGGAGATAATTCCTCACGTAATGGCGGGGGGTTTCCAACTGTTTACATTTTTCTTGCATTGTGGAGTTGTCTGTAATTGCTGTTGTCAAATGCAGTTTTGAAACACTTCCGATGAAAAGCCACAGTTTCTTATTTTTGCTGTAAGTGATTCTGCAGCTGCAACACTCTTCAATGCTCACTCTTCAATGCTTGCATGAGGAGGCAGATCAACCCTCCTCGGCAAAAGGGTTGCCCCAGGTATAAGAGAACTAGAAGTAATACTGCACTGTATATTGGGGGGACTCAGGGACATGGCTCTGTATCCCAGACCCGGGTGTCATCCAGGCACACAGGACCCAGGGGAAGAGGCAAGTCATGTGCCAACTAGCAGAAAAATTTGATGAGTAGGAGTTAAAAATCACAGAAGGTAAAAAACCTTTTATCTCTAGATTCTACTGTGTCTTTTCTTACCCTCTTTGCTTACCTTTTCCTTCCCATGCGTGTTTCAAATTCAGCCTACATCAGTAAAGTGCATGGAAGATCATACAACTTGGCAATTCTTTGGCTGGTGGATGAATTAATTTCAAAGGATTGCCTGTATACCACTTCGCAGAATTCACAGTTCAGCTGCAGGAAAACAGGAGTACTGTGTTTTACTGTTTAGAATAGGAGGAAGCTTGTAACTGAACAGAGAATAAAATATTTTTCTA
>NW_009612468.1:0-508 GCF_000690535.1 Cariama cristata
AATGGGTGTAGGCAATAATTCGTGAATCACTGTGTAATTAGATTGCAACAATTGATAAGACATAACAGGAGTTGAATAGTTAAAATCACATCCTACAATTTTAGTAAAGTTACAAACACAAACATTTGAGTGATTACTAGTGTCTACAATAATGTCTGTAAGTACAAAATCACAAAGGGTCCTCATACAAATACATCCTTTTCCAGTATATACAAGTACAGTTTCAGGGGTTTCACTGGGATGTCTTTCAAAGTGACAAACATTTTGTTCAGTGTCTAGACAAATGTCTTGTGCTTTGATGGTATTACTTTCACAAATAAAACTGTGTTGTTCCCGTACAATGCAAGATCCTAAGCTTACAGTTTTCCATTTTTCATTTACCTTTTGGGCCCATACTCTATGCTCGAAAGGATAGAGTACAGCTCCATTGTAGTTCAGTCCTAACGCAATGATGGGGTAAATGGTGTATATTGAAGCATTATGTACGGTCAACACAACAGTCGTGACT
>NW_009612469.1:0-556 GCF_000690535.1 Cariama cristata
CCTGCTTTTTGCAGAGAAAATTTGGGTCCGACGTTGTTCTGCTTGCAGGGAGCCAAGGTTTATAGGGCAGCGTGTGCTTACACTGGAGTCAAGGAAAAGTGGGTTCCTGATTTCCAGAATCTCTGGCTCAGGACTATGGTCATGAGCAGGGAGGGAGAAGCTCTCTCCTGGTTTATAAAGGCACTGTGGGAAAGCTGAGCCAGGTTACAGCTCAGAGAGATTCAGGAGATGCTTTCAAGCCCTGAAGCATCCCCCTCATCTTCAGAGAAAGGATGCTGTGGGCAGATCTTCCCACATATTTGAGAGGTCACCAGCTGCCTTGGGGCAGGAGCAGCTTGGACAAGCCTCTAAGACTTCAGAAGCATATCAATCTGAAGTATCAAGTGTGTGAAAAGCAGCACGTACCCATAGCCACAGGCGGAGATGGCACGTACGTTACAGCATGGATGTAATCCTACCAGCGTTTCAAACACACCGGCAGATTTCACACATGCTGCAGGGACAAATACACTTCCCATCAGGCTTCTTAATCTGTACACGTAGTCCCAGAAAAAAA
>NW_009612470.1:0-1184 GCF_000690535.1 Cariama cristata
GCTCGGAGGTACTGCGGGAGTAACGCGGCAGGGGGTAACGGAAGGGCTTCCCCCGCCCCAGTGGTGGTGAAAAGCTTGATGTTTTCCACCTGGAAAGCAAATGCTTGGCTCTGGGAGGACCCACAGGCTGCCTGCGTTAAGCTAATTGCATCTCTGCTGGGAAAACTGAGCAAAAACTGCTCGGATGGTCCTTTTTAATTTATTTATTTCAAGAGTTTAGAAGGTGACTAAGCTAAAACAAGCAGCAGCTGGAGGGGGTGAAGGAGTGTCTCTCTGTATCTGGCACTTGAAATGTGGAGCAGCGAGGCCCCGGATGACAGAATTCTGTCGTGAGCTGCTCAGGCGTGTCTGGGACCTCACTTGGGAGACTGGGCTGACCCCAGTACTCCAGTTGCTGCAGATTTAGGGGGAAAATCTCAGGTGCGAGGCTGGGAACAAGCATCAAAAGGGTATCAAAAGCTTGGTCTGAGAGGCAGATAACATGACAGAAAGCCTCAGACATCCTGCCTGAAATGCCCTGGACCACAGTGGCAAACCAGTAGAGGAGATTTTATGTGGGGAGCAGAGACAAAGCAATCTAGCCCAGGGTGTCACCTGGCCTCGGAGGAGTTGATCTTGTCACCAAATCCGAGGGAAAGGTCCTGAAGGTCACTGCTGGGCAGAGAGAACGCACAGCAGAGGCCCAGCCGGTGGTCCCAGGTGCATACAATGCTTTTGTCTGAGCAAGGATGGCATGAGGGGAGAAGGGAGGAGAGGTTTGTTAGCCTCCACAGAGGGAGAGCTCTTCCCTGTTGTCTCCTCTTACCACAGGATTTGCCAAGAAGACTTTCATCTCCTACTCCGTCACCTTTGGGGACAGCTTCCGACAAGGCAAGGTTGTTGGCATAGACCCTGGGAGGCAACAAGTCTTGCTCAGTGATGGTGAGGTGGGTGATGCAGTAACTTGCAATGAGTAACTCGGCTGCCTTACGGGATCACCTGCTAATGCGGACAGCCAGCCTTCAGTAGGGTGTGTCATGAATCTGTTCTCCTTAGGGTTTTTCTTCAGCTATGTTGTGGCTGCGAGAAGGCAGTACTCCAAATCTAGGCTATTTTGGCTTTGACTGGTGGTGGCTGGTTGGATAAGTGACTTGGAATTTAGGTTTCAGACTGCTGTCTGTGCTTGGAGTCCTTTGGAGGGCAAG
>NW_009612470.1:1215-34997 GCF_000690535.1 Cariama cristata
GTGAGATGTGCAGGACGACAGGGCGCCTACAGAAAATGTGCCTCTGAGCAGGAAGAGGAATATAACTGTCATCTGCCAGAGGAGGGGGTATGCGTGTGCAGGACAGAATCATGCTCTGGGGAAAATAAACTGGACTTTTGCCCTAGTTGGATAAGAGCTAGGAATGCTCTTCAGTTGTGGCAAACACTTCTGTATCTCCTAGAGCACAGGTCAGCTGAGCACGCAAACTGACTGATTCAATTCGCCTGGGCTCAGAGTTCACACGCACGACAGAGTTCCTGCTCTGACGTAACCCTCAGCTTGACTGAAACGCCCGACGCCAAACAAGCGACAACCCAAGCCCTCTGGGAAGGCGCCGATTGCTTTCCTCTAGGTTTCTGCCGCCTGCGGGCAGGTATACAAATGCTCGTGCTTAATGCTGGCCCTGTAACTCTAGGAGGTAGAGAGGAATGAAACCAATGACCTACTTCTATGGAGGGCTGCCCCAGAGAGAAGCAGGCCCCCAGCCACCTCCTCTAAAACCAAGAGGAAATTTGGGAAAAGACTGTAGCATTTAATCATCCTGAAGAGCTTGGCAACAGAGACCATCTTTCCCTCCATGTGCTGAATGGCACCATCCCTTCTAGCCAAGCTAAGTGGCCTGGAGCTGTGTTGGGATGTGGGCGTGCAGTAAATACTGCACCCCATCCAGTGCTCACATGAGCTTTTATTCTTGGAGCTGGATTTAGAGCTCAACAATTAACCCTGGAGCTCAGATCCTTATCTAACTGCAGGAAGAAACAAGGGCAGCAGCTCTGAGAACTCTTTTCAGCCAAGAGTATCTCATCTCCATTCAGAAGAGAGTGAAGGAGAGAAGTTAGTCTCTGGAGCCAGCTGTGACGGTAGGTTCAGTCTGGCGTAAATATCAGGTTATTTCCTGTAAACTTAGGGTAATTTCTTTAAAGCTCTCAGCTCACCTGAAGAAGGGTCCTTCTCTTAGACTCTGAGGAAGGCAGTTACTTGGTGTCACCTGGACCAGGTCTCTTCCTAGGGTCACTTTGACAGTGGCAAGTACTTTCCTACTTATCAGTGAGGGCTGGAGGAGAGGGAATGAGGGAGTAGTACCTGGGAGGCAACAACTGTCTTCTAGGCTCTGTTTTTAAGAGGTCTAACATCCTATTTCACCTTCTGCCCTCCCAGGAGCTCCACTACTCCCATCTCGTTCTTGCAACAGGCAGTGATGGGCCATTTCCCGGGAAGTTCAACAAAGTCATTGACATGGAAAGTGCCATCCAGACCTATGAAGACATGGTTAAAGAGGTGAGGAATCAATTTCATTTCCTAGGAAGTGTTGCCTGCTTTTGTTCAACTCCCCTATCCCAGACACCACTGTGGGTATCCGGAGCCATCTGTGTCTAAGAACAAGAGACCAGGATGCCTGCCGGGATGGGCCAGGACAAGGAGCATGTGCTAGTTCTGCATGCCTCAGGGAAGATCAGCTGTCCGCACAAGGGGAAACCTGAAATGCTCAACAGTGTTACATTGTACACAGGAAGTCTGCATGGGGTTCTCGTTTTTTGTTTCCTGTTAATGAACTAGGTGGCTTATTGCTGTTGGGCCAGTGCTGTACCTCAGAAAGGTCTGTTCATGGAGTGGCTGAAGGTATCTGACTTCCTGCACTTAACAGTTCTCTTGTAACACGAGTTTCCTCTTTACTTCGAGATTGAGAAATCTGAGCGCATCCTGGTAGTGGGAGGTGGTGCTGCTGGAGTCGAGATGGCTGCAGAGATCAAAACAGAGTACCCAGCCAAAGAGGTAGTAGTGCATTAGTTACAATCAACTTCATCCTTGTTTCTGAGACTGTTCTTCTGCAATGGTCCTGCTGGAGGTATCTGAGATCACTGGCAATCAGGAGTTTCCATGCCATGGCAGCCTTCGCTCCTACTGCCTCCTCCTAGCCTGCCACCAGCAATTGCTGGCACTAGATGCTTTTCACTGCCTCACTCTCCTTGGGCATTAAGCGGGGTGGAAGGAAGCCAGCTATAGCTGCTCCTGCTTGGCACGTAGCGAGTCCTGTCCCATTCCTGTGTCCCCCTGTTTGCTGTTTTGTCCCCAACAGGTCACCCTCATTCACTCAAAAATTGCACTAGCTGATGTCGAGCTGCTAGATAGCGTCCGTCAAGAGGTGAAAGAGATTCTCCTCAGAAAAGGAGTGCGCCTCTTATTAAGTACGTACTTAACAATGCCTCTGAAAGTCTAGACTCTGAAGCTCTCCAAGCTGCTCTTCTTTGAGCCAAAGCATCTCCTTCTCACCTCTTTTTTCTGACTTTTTTGACTAAGCATGGCTCCCTTGAATTCCTGTTTCTCTAGATACCTCTGGGCTAGCTGGAAACGGCAGCCTAGTAAAGGTCGGTGACCCACAGCTCTCTGTTGTAACAGGTGAAAGGGTCAGCAATGTGGAAAACCTCACACCAAACCAGTTCCAGAAGGACACAGTAGTAAAGACAGAAAAGGGCACCGAGGTGGTTGCTGACATGGTGATCCTGTGCACAGGGATAAAGATTAACTCTTCAGCATACGCTGCTGCATTTGGTAAGTGAAAAGAAAAAAAAAACACTGGGTGGGGAGAAGCAACATAGTTCTTCAATGTCTTGTACTTGAGTACTGTGAGGTTAGGAATCAACCTTGTACAACCTGCAGTGGTTATTCCATGATACAGCAAATGCTCTAACATCACGTTAAATACTTAACTGTGAAGCATGACCTTTGCAAACTTACAGACCATAGATCAAGTGGCCGACAGTCTTATCCAGCTCCTTCTGCTAATTCCTCCAAGGAACTTTAGCATCCTGGTTCAGCATGAGGCAGATGACACCTAGAAGTTTATGGCAACTCCTGCTGTCAAGGCCAGGATTTCATCCTAGATAAAAGCTTGCTGAGTTCTCAGCAAAAATAGGCTCAGCACATTCAGCATTCTTACTGAACTACGACCGTCGCAGGGCGTTCAGCTGTTTAATTCGGTGATACATCTTCAGTCTGTGTCCTCTTACAGCCCCATTTCAGTTATGGCACTACAACTAGGGAGGAGTATGACCATTATACAGTCTGTTTCTCAGGCTGCGTACACTAGCTCTTGATGTTTCTACTGAAACATCAAAGGATGATTCATTTCCTGAGACTGCAGTAATTAACTACAGCAAGGCAAAAAGCATCTCTTCCCTGAGATGTAGAAAAGAGGGTGAAAACCCAACTTCTCACTTTGTGTCAATGACATGTTTGATAACATCATCAGCATTTTGGTGTCTCAGGCCACAAGCAGCAACACAAAACTCCTTCTGAAAACTTACTCTTTGGCAAAACAGGGGACAAAATGGCAAGTAACGGTGCTTTGAAAGTTAACAAGCACCTCCAGCTGGAAGGCTACGAGAACATCTACGCCATTGGGGACTGCGCAGATCTGAAAGAACCAAAGATGGCCTACCACGCTGGGCTCCATGCCAACATCGTGGTGACTAATATCATCAACAGCCTGACACATAAGCCTCTTAAAACCTACAAACCAGGTAAGGTGATCTCCTAGCACCTGGCCTTAGCTGTTGGGCTGCTTTTCTGCAGAGAACAGCTGTTTAACACATACGCTTCAGAACTTGCATGGGACGCTGATTAGAGGTGAAGAAACTCACAGCTGGGGTTGACTATATAAGCTTAGAGCTCAGGCATCATCTTAGTTCTTGCCAAAAATGCTGTAGACATTAATTACCTGTGTCAGTCTACGGACACAATGTGTCCTTTCTTCACTAATGTCTTCCTGATAAATCTACCGGTGGCTGCCTGCTATTCATCAAACTTACTTCCTTTTCCTTAAATTGCTTACTGCCCAATTGAATCCCAGGAACAAGGAGATGACTTGACTTTCTCTTCCCTTCTCCCCTTGAACTATACAACAAACATAAACGGAACAATATAGTCTCAAAAACCTAGCTAGGTGATGGGTCTCATTAATAAGCAACTGATGTAAATACTTCCCGTAACTATGTTGAAAGCTGTTCCACATAGATGGAGGATATCTGGACAGCAGTTTGGTTTTTAAAGGCTGCCCTGTCTATTTACATCTCTTTCTACTTAAATTTTGTTGTCTACCTCTTGGACTCCCTGTTGGGAGGAGAGAATCATTCCACACCACGCACACAGACAGCCCAATCCTTCAGCAATCCCGTTACTGAAAGAGGTAGAACAGATGGTAGAGCTGTGAGTAGTTCTCCTTGGGCCCGCTGCTTCCCTCGTCGTTCAGCATATGGGTCCTGTGCTTAACAGTACATGTGGGTACGAGCTGGGGTGGGAAGGGAGGGTTTGGAGGAAGCACAATACCTACGTGTGGTAGGATTTGATACTTACCTTAAACCTCTACATCTTCTTTCCAGGGTCACTAACACTCCTGCTTTCAATGGGCAGGAATGACGGCGTAGGCCAGGTGAACGGTTACTATGTGGGACGTCTCTTGGTGACCATTGCTAAGAGCCGGGACCTGTTTGTCTCCAAGAGCTGGAAGACGATGGGACAGACAATGCCCTCTTAAGAGGGGATCAGTAACAAAACAGCAAGGAATACAGCAACTGGAAGAGGGTGAGGGTGCACTTTTATTGCTTGGCCGGACTGATACTGTCTCCTGCAGCACCTCCTAAAGCCACCTGTCAACGTGCTGCATTAAAGGGGGTGCCCTGCCTTGCTGTAAAGGGGAAGGAGGCACTTTCCAAATGAAGTGCACAGAAGTTCTCATGATAAAAACCAGGGAAGGAATGTTTCTTTTATTTCCCTGTTGAGATAGCTCTGAGCAAGAAACTTGGTTTACCTTCATTTGTAACAATAAACCCTGTGGTTTTCAAAATACCTGTGGTTTGTTTGTTTCATGTTTTTTCCCTGGCCTCCTCTACTCTTGCTCTTCTAAAAAGTACCTGGCTCTTACAGATCTGGAATCTGTTCTGCAGCATGCAGGAAGAATGGCTCGCAGCACTGCCTGGGGAAAGCCTGCCTAAAGCCTTGAAGAGGCTATGGTAATCCTGGAACTCAACAGAATATAATGCAGCTTTGTGTCAACATCTCCACAGCAGCTTTAATTATGTCACTTAAAGCACTATACTTCAGCCAGAAGAGCTGGCTAGTTGTGTGCTAAGTGTGATACAGCAACCACTTAATTACAGATGCTGCCGCTTTTTTTCCCCCTTTTTTTTTTTTTAAAGTGAGAAATTCCCAGAGCAAAAGTAGGGTTTACAACA
Source organism: Cariama cristata (assembly GCF_000690535.1). Taxonomy (NCBI): domain Eukaryota; kingdom Metazoa; phylum Chordata; class Aves; order Cariamiformes; family Cariamidae; genus Cariama; species Cariama cristata. The sequence goes on from NW_009612470.1 coordinate 6,468, forward strand.
ATAACCACACTTGAGACATCTTTTTCTTTTTTTCTTATAAAACAAACAAAATCACCATGAAATATTCTCAGTAATTACAGAGATTATTGTGAGTTAAAAGCAAAACAGAAGCTCCTCTCATGCATCACTTCTTCTAAAATCCTTTTCCCCTCTCTGTGGGCTGGAGGCAGAAGTTTACCATCTGCCCTCAAGGGAGGGGAAAAGGGAGCAGAACATTTTTAAGAGCTTTCTTTAAAGTGTGTGTGTGTGTGTGTGTGTGTGTGTGTGTGAAAAATTCATCACTACAAATCTAAAATGAGGTTACTCTTTAAAAACTTCTAAACTAAAGTAACAAGGGACACTAAACAAATTGCTGAAAAGAGATGGTAACTCAATTGCTTAAGGTGATATAAATGGCTAGAGGATACTGATAGCATGAAGAAATCGGACTAAACCCCTCTCACCTCTAGTCACAGCTCTTCATCAAGTCACAACACATCACACTACTACCACTCCCCCTCCTCATCACATTGAAAAAATAAAACCCACCTCTAATGCTTTTAATGCTACTCAGGTTTGTTGAAAAATAAAGTTTCATTTGGCTGCCATTGCTACTTAGTGTCTAGCTTGGCCATTTCTTGCACATAGATGCCAATACTTTCACTGTCGAAGAGCAGAAAGTAAATGTTCTTCAAGGAGGAAGAGCTGGTGCCATCAAAATGGGTGGAAATAGCTCTTAGAGTCACCTGGGCTGCCGTCTGTTTTGGGAAGCAGTTTCTATGTGGTAGGGGAAGAAAACAGAACAAGTGAGTGTCAGCCACCTGTGCAAGCATTATGCAGACGTGATGCTGAAAGGAACAAGCCATAGCTTGTTAAGGCTGCTGTTAAGACAGTGCCAGTTGCAGTTTTGCAATGTGTAAATCCCAGAAACAAAGCCCAAGGTTTTGATAGCAATATTCATCTGCTGCTGCATCAGTTTCCTTGCTGGCAGAGTTACTGTTTTCATTTGCTTCTACTTTTTATAACCACACAAAGTTTTTTAACGCTCTCCCTTAGAATGAAACTTTTCCATGCCATGCCGGGCAGGCTAAAAAGTTCGAGGGATGATTCTTTTTTTTAGTAGAAAACTGAAAAACAAAACAAAACCAAAAAACCCCATCAACTACTCAGCTGACTTCCTCACTCTGTCATTAAAAATACTTTGCTTGAGATTTCAGTGAAAGTAATTGAAATTACAACCCCAAGCCAAATTAAGGCCAAGGTGCATTCATTCATTTTCATGGTAATATTCTCTAACCTACAATCTGAAAAGCTAAAAGCTACCAGTCTTTACAGTAAGTGGACTTTTCAACTGTGCTGACATCTCTTGGGGCACCTGGCCCACATCCTTGAGATTCAAGTTTCTTGGCAGCAGCTTTTTTTCCATCTTAATCAGTCTCATACTCCTTTCTCAAGTCACAAAACCATTCAGCTGCAACACAGTTCCTTCGCCATCATCTCCACCCTCTGAGGGAACTGGCTGAGAGCACACTGTGAAGAGCACAGTTATTATGAAAGTGAACTGCTTTGCATCTCTGTTTATATAAAAACATGACTGCTACAATACTGGACATAATTTCCAGAACTGTTCTACAGTTTGAACTTGATGCCTATCTAATGAAATACTCTGCCTTGCAGTATGCTCATGCTTAGGAACGTCTCCACATTGTTTTATTTGTGTAACACTAAACAGATTCCTTGACCTAGAAAGCATCCCTTCCTGAAGCGATACATGTGCGTCTCTGCCACTGACATCTGGAGGGAAGGACACTCTCCTGCATTCCCTGCTGGAGTTTCTCCGCTGCCTGACAATGCTCGTAACAGTTCTGCTGAGTTTGCGCAACACCAAAGAGTGTCAATGCAGTGCTTGCTACATCAGCGTGCAGGAAGCCACGTACCTTGGAGAGTCTGGATGAGACTTTACTGGGACATGCCGAATTGTCTGAAGGTGAGTTAAGACCCATCTGAGATTTCAGATGTGTCTTTAGGCATAACTCTGCTGGCTGCTCTTGAGTTTAATGCCTCCTATTTAGATTCCACTGCATGATAATGCTGCAGAGGAAGTTAGATTCATGCCAAAAAAAACCTGGCCAGCACAACCTAGGCATGTCCTTCCTCTGAAGCAGGATTACATATAACTTTTCTGCTTCTGACAAAGGTTTGTCTAACCTATACTTAAAGATCTTCAGTGATGGAGCTACATCAGAATACACAGATAAGCCATCCCAGTGCCTAACAATCCTTACACTTGAAAAATTACAGAATTTCTTCTAATAGCATCCAGAGCTGCCTTTGCAGTGTCTTTTCTTCCCCCCCCCCGCTTCCAATAGAACTGTGATGTGCATTTGTTTTTATTTCCCTTCCTAAGTTTAGTACTACTCACTTCTCCTTACTCAATGTTATATTAGTGATTTCAGACTACTTACCATATTTATATTAAAAATCATCCAAAAAAGATCTTGGAAACTAGTCACCAACAACTGCTGTATCCATACTCACTGTAATCAAAATGATTACTAGCAAACAGATTTTCCTACTTTTAGTTCCTGGACAGCATCTGCAGCAACCCAACTAATACGCCTTTCTGGCAGCAAGCTATCGATAAGGACCCTTTGAAAATGTTTTTCAGTTAATTTATATCTGCTTCACAGCACAAGTAATTTCTCATCTAAACTGTATTTCTCTACTTTTTAATGACAAGATCATAGAGGTGAAAAGCCCTGGCACAGTTGAGATATCCCATCTACTGCTCCACTATATCAGTTACTGTAAACAGTCCCTAAGATGGGACAGAGGAAAGATGAAATTTCACAGAACCGTTCCAGCATAATTCCTGATCTACCCAACAAACTCAGCATTTCTTGTGCAGTTATGTCAGTGGAATAAAATGACAGCAAAACCACTAAGTCTTATTTGAAAAACTGTCTTTTTTCAGACCACGTCGATGTCCTTTGATAAATAAAGTGTAAACCAGCAGCACTTGGTAAAACTTACTCTATCTTCTGTCAGCAGGAGTAACTGTAAGAGCAACAGAGAGTGAAATGGAACTAAGCAGCAGAAGGATCTGCACTAAGACTAATGCTTCAAGACTAGATTATTCTTAGATAACGCTCATAGGAGACATGAGGTCTATAGAGACTATTTCTATTGGCATTAAAGCTACAGTTCATTTTTGAAAGCTGAACTTTAATAAAGAATGGTAAAACAATTTATCACATTTTGCTTTGATTGAACATTATAAAGAAAAAGATCTGTCTACAAAGGAAGAAAAATCATTAAAAATTGCACTGCCGCTCTATTCTTTAGTCCCAATGCACAAAAATATTATTTGTCTCCAAAAGTGTCTGTGTAAAAATGGCATTTTCACCTCCTGCGTATTCAGCGATGTGTGGTGATTTCACTGATCAAAATGCAGTTTTACTTTCATTTTATTCACTACCGGGCCAACACAACTGCACTGTACTATGTACTCTACTCTGTCGGCAGTACTAACAAAATCAGTAGTTGCATTTCCAATTAAATGTAAGTGTGCCAACTCCAACACAAAAGAACAACTTCTGCAGTTAGCAGGGCTTGGGTAAGGTTTCTTGTGCTCAGAGACCAAGCAAGATAAAGGAACTACCAGTTTAGAAAAAAAAAAAATAAAAAAAGGAAAAAAGATAAGTACTTTGGATTTCTTAGTCAAGCACATTTTATTTGCTAGTTATTGAGAAAGAAATGTGTAGTTTCACACTTGGTTTCATAGTTCCCTTTTTAAAGCAGAACTACAGCTCAGAAACATTGATTTTCTTTTGAAAGAAAACATTTTGTCTGACTAGTCTCTTTCATATGTATTCTCGGCATGACTTAAGTGAACACCCCACATTTACCTAGCTCAGGTTGCATCACTGTTACTTGCCTTCAGTTTTATGCTGGTATAATCTTATTAGTACAAACATACTTTTAATAAGATTCACCACAGCAAAATGAAGGGATGTAAAATCGGAGGTGGAGCCAACCCATAGCAGAAGAATGACAATTAATGCCTAGCAATAGAAAACACAGCAAGTCCACTCAGCTCTCCTGTGGTTTAGCTAACTTCTCTATATAAAGGCTTTCTGGTCGTCCCATGCCAACACCGCACTTCCAAGCTCCTTTAACTTGGCGAAGCACGGTGTGGGATGGCACTGTCCACAGCTCTCTCTGGAGGCAGGGTCAGCCCCTTTCATGCCACAGACCAGAGGGTACCTTCTCTGTCACAGCAGCAGCTCTCCGACAGAGAATTACACCATTGCAACCCGATACAGAATCCTCCAATGCAGAAAGAGTCATACCTGCCACTGGGGAACGGGGGGAAAGCCACGGACTTCAACTTCTTGTCTTCTGCAGCTGTTAAGCAGTTCTTTATAGTCTCTTCAAGCTGCTCTTCACACTTGTCTGAGCCCCACTGTGGGATGTGACAGTGGATGACAAACTTTGCTGCTAGGCCGCTAGACTGAGTAAGTGCAGCTAACACAAATGAAAATACAACATTTAGTTTTGAATAGAAACCACCCTGCAATGATCTCTCAAGCCAACTTACTTTCTTAATTACATTACCTCTCCAAAGAAACATATGAGAATTAAAATATGCCACAATGGATCACTTGCAATCATAATCTGGCGGTCACATCGTTATTTTGTGATCAATTATTATTTCTTTGGAGATCAAAGAACCCGAGGCTCATTTGGTTAACACACAGTTATTTAATAATATTTTTTAGCTTTCCCATTCCGCATGGCCTCTGGATTTGTTTCATGCAAAATATCAAAGCCTTGCACTGAACACAGTACCATTAATCCCCCAACAGACATTTCTGCAGTGCTGTCACAGCCTCATCTGAATGCGTTGCACAAATATCCTGCATCATCACTACAGCTCCAGAGTGTTAGGGAGTAATATTTAGACCCACTTCACAGCTGGGTAATTTCAGACAACGACATGAAAATCAAAGATGTTTGTTCAAACTCTCTGCCAGTTATGTCCAATTAGGAATCTCAAATTAATTTTTCAGAAAGCCTAGTATTTCTCCAGGACCTGCAGAGTCCACAGCACAGCATTCGTTTGCTTTTGTTGTAGTTGTGACCATTAGCACTTTTGGAAATCTGGGTCTCGGGAATCTCAGGTTGAACACCCTGAAATTAGCTGTGCAATTAAAGCCCAAGGATGAAAAACTTCGGATTTATTCACTTGTCCACCATCACAGCAGAATTCTGTTGCAGGCACAGAGGAATTCTGTCTAATGCTTCACTGTGCTACTTAAATTTCAACTAGAAGAGAAATGTCAGGCCTTTGACCATAGGGAGCAAAAGCGACTGAAAACAACACAGGTATCCTGTGAGCTGCACTTGAATTCAAGCCCATTAGGCTGGAGCTCAAGTGTTTGCAGTAGACCTCCAGTGATTAACAACCTTTTATTATTGCTTGCCTCAAAAGCAGTAGAAGGGGCAATTTCAAACACAGCAACACAACACAATGCTTGAGAGGATACATTTTCCTATCTATTAAACTAAGATTATCTTCTTTCCTGGGACTGTCTTAACAGCATAAAAGCAGTCTATTTTCTAGTTAGATAGTGATGTTGACAGAGAAAAGTAGTTTACTTTGATGTTATGGCATATATTTTTTGATCCTACGCAAAAGAGAAGCAAAATATGTTGCAGAAAAATTTCTGTGTCATTCGAGATTATAAAACTAGGCTATTCATTCAGGAAATTTCCAAAATTAGACTGTTTAAAGCATTTAGTTTCTTGAGTATTGAGATACTAAGCCAAATAAAGAACTAGAAGATATATTGTAATTTCCCTCCATCTGCCCTCCAGCCACCTTCAACCCCTATAAATTGATTTAATTTGTCCACAAAGGAAGGCATAATCTCAAGTCCCAAACTACTCACTGCTACAGATGCGTTAAATATTTGAAGGGAGCTCTTCTGTAATTTGTATTTCTATAATGTAGCTGTAGTGCCTGGGAGAAGAGGAACAATTTCTCTTCCAAAAAGCATGCCAGTTCTAAAGATCATATCACATCTTTCTTTATGTTCAAAGTAAGGTAATTGGATTGTACTGTTCATCAAATATGCATAAAACAGAGTAATTTATAAACTACCACTGTTTTTAAACCTCGTAAGTTAGACTGAGAGCTGTTTCTGATTCTCACTAAGGAATGCAGTCCAAACAGGACTGGAAAGATGGCACATAGGCAACAGCACAAGTTTTCCCTAATTTTTGGACTCCCACAGACAGAAATGACCTAAGATAAATTAATCAGCCTGCTCTAACTTATGGTGGCACCTAGAAGCCCAAAGACAGAATGTGCACAGCACACAGGTATCCTATTCTTCCTTTTTTTTTTCCTCTAAGCAGGCTGTCCATAACAGCAACAGCTTCAAAGAAGAAACAGAAACATCTACATCACATAAGCAAAGGCACATAGATAATCAAGAATAAATCAGAATGTCCAGAGAAAAGGACATTTGAAATGAGCTGTTCCCAAAAGACAGCATAGTACCCTTTTTACCTTCAGCAACTTCCAAAGGTCCTTGAGATTTGCGAAGCTCTTTCACCGTAATCTTTCCCTCCAGCCTTTTCCAATGCCTTGCCTGCAAAGACACAGAGAAAAGGGCCTTGGCTTCAAAAAATCAGCATGAAAAAAACAACTCTACATTATTTAAAAGAAGAACATTGTACATATATTATCCTGTTTCCCTCTATCACCAGCAGCTGACTTTTATGTTTACCACTCTATCTAGCCACCGATAAAGTTTACTTTTTATTGGTTTTGAAAACCCCTGTATGTTATTACTGGAAATCAATATAATTATCTGTAACAATGCTGTCTTAGTCTGACTAATGGTTAAAAGAGCAAAGAGTGGGGCTTTTCAGGACTCAGATTTTCAGCCTCCAAAACCAACTCAACATACAAACTCTACTACTTTCTGAAATAAACACAGCTGGGAAGGTCTTGATGACTGATTGTATAAAACAACGATCCAAAAGCATGCTACTAGATTCTGTGCCTCTCTATGTGACTGACTGCGTTTCTTTTTTACCTCCCTCTTGCTTCAATTTCCATATTTGTACACCAGTGGTAATAATATTTCCTTATTTCACATGAGCAGTATAAGGCTTTGTACATGAGTACTTCTAAAGTATGTAAAATCCTACAATGAAAAGCATAATTAGAAGTGTTATTAATATATATTTTTTTGTCATGGAATTTTCAGAGGCAAATGTAAAAATAGTCCAATAAAGACCGCAGTAATGATTATTTACACCTTTGCTGCTCATATGCTTCAACAAAGCATCTGTGTTTTGATTGTTGTAAGGCATCGTTAAAAAAAGATAAATTAGTGATTAGTCTGTTATACCTAGTCAGATCCAGCCTGATTTTCAGAAGTGTTGTAAGTGATATTTTATGGCCTGGGGAAGATTCAGATGAAACAGGATGGGATCTCAGCAGGCAGCTAGTAGACCAACTACTGTTCCAACTCTAGATCTGTTTTTTCTGCGTGTAGCAGAGCCTCACCTATTTCCTCCTTGAGGTCTATTTCAGCAGTTGTAGGGTGAACGATGCCTTCTACTTTCATGGAGCCAATATGGCTGATGTCACTCTGTGTCAGAGAAAGCTGTAAAATAATAATGAGGGAGTAGAAAAAAAAAATACTAATCTGAGTGCAAAATCAATTTCATACCAAAAAAACTAAAATGAAAGAAGGCTGGATTCAGTCTTTCAGAGGTCAGTAGTTTTATTGTGTTCAGTATGTGTGATTCTGATTTTTAGCCTTTACTTAATTAATTTGTACATGACTCAGTTTATTTTGCAAGATGCCCACAGCTTGGGAGCTTTCTCCAGAGGAAGTTACTGTTAGAAAATTCATGTTCTAGCATCACACTTTGAACAGAAAAGGCTGACTTTGGAAATGCTTTTTTTAAAGAGAAAAATACTTAAATTAAAAAGCTTTTCTCCTATAGAAATGCTTTCCCCCAGTAAACTACTGTAGGGCGATGAGAAGGGCTGAACACTATCCTGATCTATAAAGGCTTCATGACTCAAGTAATTAATCACCCTTTCAGTTCCTGGCATAAATAAAATAAGGAATGCTTTACCCACCCATGCATCTGGATATAGCAACTGGCCAAAACCTGATGTCTTAAGGCGCTCAAAAAAGGCTGCTCCCCAGATTTCACATCTTCATCACTTTGAACAACAACAGAGGACAGAAACCCTAAAAATCACTGAAAAGACTTTACAGTTGCTGAACATGTGCCCAGCACACCTCACTTCTTCCAAGGTACACTGTAGTATTTAAGTCCTAACCAGAACAATAAGCACTGCCCACTTTAGAGAAGAAAGTCCACGGACTTTGGAGGAACTTAGAACACGACTGCAGTCTAATAGAGGAGAGCCAAGTTTCACCTACCTACCCACCCAGATTACTGCTTTTAGTAATCTTTTGGATCTAGTATGTGTCTGGCCCATTCTAGACCACTGCTTTAGCAAAAGATAGGATCAGGCAGACTGAACTCTTAAGTGCTGCTTCATAAAACAGGGTACATCATCAGTACAGGGGGCTTACAGAAGCAGTTTCAGGAAGAACACTTTTTCCAGATGACCTTACTATTGGAAATAATAATAAAAAATCTTGACTATGTCCCCATAGTTAAATCCGTAAGAAAAACTCCAGTTTCATTCAGAGGGTCCAAAAATTAAGGCACGCAAAAAACTCTTTCTCTTGGTGAGTACATGGAAAAAAAAAAACAAAAAAAAAAAACAAAAAAAACACAACCCAAAAAATATGGGACAGACAGTTGGCTGGACACCAAGGACATGCGGTATTTTGGTGGGACAGTTTTTAACTCTGGCCGGGCAAGGTGTCACAGTCTGTGCTGAGATAGAGAAGTAGGCATGCCCTTCAGCTCTGGTGAGGTCCTCAATTTGAACACAGGGAGAAAGGTGTCCCACAGCCCACTTTCAGATGGAGCACCCAGGCTTTTGGCACAAACCAACATGTGGAAGTTCTGGGTGATTCTGGGACCTGGCCCAGAAATACTCTTTTATAAATAATAAACAGCCTAGAAGGTTAAACCTGGTTTGCCAGTATGCCAGGCACAACACAGCCAAGCCCAAACTGAACAAAACTCTAGCACAGCTTAGGCCGATAAATGAATCGGTATGGCTCTCTACAGAGAGGAGAAGCTGACCAGCATTATTCTTGGAAATCTTTTATCTGCAGATGTATTTTTTTGAGACCCTCTACTCCACCCCTGATTGAGTGAGTTTTAGCCTTAAATTTGGGACTACTAACAGAGAACATAGAGAAGATTTTGTACTGGTGTTAGACTAAAAGCATCCTTCTGTTTATGCTAGGCTCCATTGCTGTGATCTCAATCTGTTACAACTTTGCATTACCTTTTGTCCTGGCACAAGGCTCTTGGAGGACAAGATAGTGAAACCATCCCCAGGTCCATCTTCAGATGTTGAATTTGAAGCTCCTTCTTTTTCATTGTCCTTTTGTTTGTTCTATTCAGGGGGAGAAAAAAGTAAGAACTCTCAAAGGAAAAAAAAAAAAAAAAAAAAATCAACATTTACCATTATTCAGTAATGGATAGATTTAATCAGTTACTATAAATCTCATCTTCTTAGATCAATATATTATTCATAGTCTTTTAATCCCCCAAGATTATGTAACAACAGAGGTCTTCACTGTTTATATAATGCTAAAACATCAGTGGTTCATCTGAGGCATTACATACGTTTGTAGTCACATTAAGAGTCAGGGCACCCACATCCATCTGTAGTTTTACTAACAATGAAGGTTGTATTTATGGGTGGGTGTGTGCTAGTTTATTTTTGCTGCTAACAGAGCAGAGTTTATACTAAATCAAACTTAGTAACTTAGTAACCCAGTCAAATGCTCCAATCTGAAGGAAAAAAAACAACTTTATGACCTGAAAAAAAAAATCTTAAGTCTCAGCTAATAAATCATAAATCTGAATCCATGTTGACAGGAGCGAGCCATCACACCTCCAGACAAGCAGTCAGAATGACAAAATGAAATGACTAATAGCTGAAGTTTGAACGCAAAATCCCCTCTGTGGGACACACTCCTTCATGCAGCCTAGCTCCAGGAATAGCAAACCTGTTCCTACCAGGGCTGCAGAAGCATCATCTCACATATCTCAATATTTGCTTTAAGGTACATCAAGAAGCTAACCCTTCCTAACAAGTCCCAAACTCTGCAACTCTGTTTTCTTTTTAAAAGTTGTTGCTGCATATTCTCACCTATGGAAATGTATTAAAGCTTAGAGGCCTTCAGAAAGATGTGCTTAACACAAGTTTAAAAAGCTTAGGTCAAAGCTTAATATTGTTTAATCCTATCCAACGAAAAATTCAGTAGTGTTTTAAGATGCATGCTCTGGAATGACAAACCAAGAGCACCGATCTGGGTTACTGCTTTACCAAAGTAAACCATTTTGGATGGTGAGAGAGGGTGCGCAACTGAAAGGGAAGGTGCAGTAGTCAAGTTCCAATTCCTTTATTCTTCTTGCAACTCTTTAAAAAACCATTAACAACAGCACACCTAAGAATACACAAAACAAAGAGCTTGTCAAAATGACATTTATGTACCACGTCAGGACAAGTTCTATGGATGATGTGATTGAGAGCAGCCCTGCGGAGGAGGACTTGGGGGTGCCGGTGGATGACAGGCTGGACATGAGTCAACAATGTGCACTCGCAGCTCAGAAGGCCAACCGCATCCTGGGCTGCATCAAGAGAAGTGTGGCCAGCAGGCCCAGGGAGGTAATTCTGCCCCTCTACTCCGCTCTGGTGAGACCCCACCTGGAGTATTGCATCCAGCTCTGGAGCCCTCAGCACAGGAAAGACATGGACCTGTTGGAGAAGGTCCAGAGGAGGGCAACGAAAATGATCCGAGGGCTGGAGCACCTCTCCTATGAAGACAGGCTGAGAGAGTTGGGGTTGTTCAGCCTGGAGAAGAGGAGGCTTTGAGGTGACCTCATTGTGGCCTTCCAATACCTGAAGGGGGCCTATATGAGAGATGGGGACAGACTTTTTAGCAGGGTCTGCTGTGATAGAACAAGGGGTAATGGTTCTAAGCTAAAGGAGGGTAGATTTAGACTTGACATAAGGAAAAAATTTTTTACAATGAGGGTGGTGAAGCACTGGCACAGGTTGCCCAGAGAGGTGGTGGAAGCCCCATCCCTGGAGGCATTCAAGGTCAGGCTGGATGGGGGTCTGAGCAACCTTATCTATCGGGAGAGGTCCCTTCTCACCGCAGGGGGGTTGGACTAGATGACCTCTAAAGGTCCCTTCCAGCCCAAATGATTCTATGATTCTATGACAGTGAAAAAAAACCTTTAAAAGCAACCTGGTAACTGTACAAGGCTGAAGGTGTGACATCCCTCAAGTATGTTTTAAAATACAGCTTCCTTTATTTTAAAAGCTAGAGTTCACTGCCACACTGCTAGTGTGGAGATAAAGAGACTCTACACAGTTATCAAGAAAGTATGGCAAAGGGTGATGTGGAAATCTGAAAAGTTTCCCTCAAAGCTTTAAAGGTTTTTGTTATGAAAATCCATTAAAAAAAAATACTAAGTTTGCCTTTATTTCTAAAGTTTACAGGAAAAAAAAAATCCTGGTGTGTCTATTGTCAACTCCTACTTCCCATTTCCAGTTGTTACAAACAAACAATGCAGAAGCGCTAACTTATTCCTCCTAATAATCTTAGTTGGTTTTGATTCCACACCTCTGGATTCCCATATCTGCCTCATGCTTACCTTTTTGGGTGTCCGGGCCTTGGCAGACTTTGCCTTCTTCCCGCCCTTTTTGTTCACCATGGATTTCCTTCCCTTCTTCTCAGGAGTAGGGGAAAGGATGGTCTCAGATTTGCCTTTGGCACCCCGTTTCTTGGCTAGAAGTTCTGGCTGAATTCTGGGCAGGACACCTCCACTTGCAATAGTCACACCTTTTAGCAACTGCAAGGAGAAGCAGCGTAAAGAAGCACATTACAGATTCTCCTAGTCTGCACTCAAGCTATTTTTGCTGACTATGTCACACATATGCAAGAGTCCACACTTCCTAAAGCATTGCACCTTGTCCTTTACCACAAAAAAAACCCAAAGCCGCAAACCCATAAAACTATTAGGGAGAAAATCTACAATAACAAAAAACCTGGCAGGTGACAGTGAGGTCAGCTAGCACATCCCAGAGAACTCCGTTACTGTACTGGTCACTCACTCTTCTCTCTTCCAGTGGTGGTCTTTCTGCATACCTGTCCCTGGTGACTCACAAGCAGTGAATGAGGGTAAGAGAAGATGATAAGCGCCTGCAGGCTACTTAAAAAAATGATTGCACCACAGCCCTGCTCAAAGAAGGACTGGTTGCAGATCCCTCTGGTGGGGAAACAGATTCAGCGAAAGCAAGTATGAGCCCCAAGAACCTGCTTTGCAGAGGTGAACGACAGGAATGGGCTGTGATATTACGTGGAAGACAAAGTCTGGCTAATTCCTAATGGACAACACTAGATCTAGTCCCCAGTTCATAGGCCAGTGACCAGCACCATGGAGCAGGGAATGGGCTGGTAGTGTTAGCATGCTTTTCCCTCTCTCCCGGCCTCTGTTCTGACTTGTCAGTTCCGTTGACTGAAAACAGAGCTAGATGACCTCACAGGCACCACATTTTCATTATTTAAAGCAGCCAAATTAAGCACAGGAATCTTTCAAAGTGTGAATGATGTCATACATCTTCACATGGGGCCAGCCAAGAAGAGATACTCTGAGGCTGACTGAACCTTTCCAGCACCCTGAATGCTGCAATTCGCAGCCCATGCCATGATCTCCCTTCTCACTCTACAAGTTTAGCCAAAGTGACCCCACAAGCAATCCTCAGAGTCAGAGCACTGCAAACCACAGTCTGGTTGCTAATGGGACTTGAGCATACAGATGGGGAGGCAGTCCAGGAGGCAGCAATAGCAGAGAGTGAGACAGATCTCTACCCAAAATGGGCCTCACAGCCAGTATAATATAAAACACACATTTCTACAGCTTTTGGGAAAAGGTCTTCCATATGGTACATTTTCTTTAAGTATTGGATGTCCCTGAGGACAAAATTAAGCATCAAGTTTACCCACTTCAACAGGACTCACAGGCTACAAAATAAGCAAAATTTATATCCAGAGGATTTAAGACGAGATATCTCAGATCCTTCTTTTTTGTTTGCTTTTATTGAAGTGGGCACAATCTTGTCGTCTTCTGCTGTAATAACTGCGTTCTCATTCATGTGTCAGATTAAACTGTTTCTAACCTTCCATGGTAGCAGCTTCATTCATGCCACAGCACATTAACTCTCACACTGAAAAGTAAACAGGTACCTGATTCAGTTCCTCATCATTTGCAACTGCCAGGAGGATGTGTCTGGGGGCAATTCTTCCTTTCTTGTTGTCTCGTGCTGCGTTTCCCGCTAATTCTAGAATTTCAGCTGTAAATACGTCAAGATAAAAATTAGTAACAAAACTGCAGCTTACGTACACTCTGTAGATACATTTTTACATTCCTTCTTAATATCCGTTTACCTTTTCAGGGGCATTTCCCAATTTAAATGGTCTTTGCTACAGAAAGGCAGAAATCAAACCACACTCAATACATCTGTAAGTTTACATAAAATACTTTGTCCTTCCTAATTCCCTAAAGGTTAGCTAGCAGAAAATACGCTAAGCTTGGCTCACATAAGTTCTTTTACAAGTCCCAAGTCAGAATTCTCTTTCAAAAAAACCAAGAAACACCCTATAAGAATGTACACCAGCAGTCTAAAATTTAGCAGTAACCCTGTAACAATAAAACAGCAAAGCATGCAGTGAAACCCCAAACCGAGTACAGAGACAGTTCTGACAAAACAGCAAGGATTCTCAGGACCAGGTAAGATGAAGACTGAGGTGCATTTAAAGAAATACTTTGAAAGCCAACAAACTAGCCAGGCGATGCTGCAATTCTGCATTAAAGGGCAATGAAAATCTGCAAGAAGCTTAATTTCAGAACAAGATATGAAAGGTTTGACTTAGATGCAAGCAGAGACAACGTAAGAGCTTCAATGCATGAACTATTGGTAGAAAGTTCCTTCCACGTCTCTGGGAACAGGAGGACACTTCCAAAGTAGTTCCTCTAAATTTGTAGTAACATTTATACTGTGACTAAAGTCACTGAGCTTTTGCTAAGTGTTGTAGAGAGAACACAGACACATCTTTCTGAGTTTATTTGAACTGTAGCAATCACTGTATTTATTAACTCACACACTTTGGTCCCTACTCTGAAGTTATTTCTCATGTAAGAACTCTGCTGAAACACTAAAAAGGAAGGAGAAAGGAATGTTTTGCTCCAAATAATCATAAAAATCACATTCACACCTTGTTTCATTTAAAAAGTATCCAGCGTCCGTGTCTTCTGCTTTTTGGGTTTGTATTTACATTTGTCAATCACACGGATAAGAAAATAACAGTCCATCACTGTCCTATGAATGATATCTTACTCCTTTTAATAAACTAAATAAAAGAACTGTAACTATTATAAAAAGAAGAACTTTCACAAAAAATCTAGTGGAAATCTACATTATGCTCTCTGGCTAAAATCCAAAGGATTTCAACACAAGGTTTAGTTCTCAGTTCATGGGAAAAATACAAGCTTTCAATGTCACTCAGAATAACAGAAGTACATGTTTGTCATCCAGTTTTCACTACTATATAGCATACACATTTAACTGAATGTTGGAGATGTAAAAAGCCATTTCTCAAAAAATTATGTGCATATTGATGGTGAATTGTTTAAGAAACAGCCAATGTCTCAAAAATTTTCACAATTATTCATGCAAAACTTTCAAGAAACATTATCAAAGTTGCAAAGACAAGCACTTAAATTTTAGGAAATAAAAGAACTGTGGTTGTGATAACTAGGCCACTGACACGAGGAAAAAGCAGTGTGCGACTGGACGATCAGAAATAGCACACTACAAATACACACTGGGCCGACATTAAAAGTTCGGGCAGCAACCTGGGTTCTAGCATTTCCTAACTTTGGAGTGTCTGACTCAGACTTTAAAGGATGAAACTGAAAAGAGATCCTGCATGATCCAGCTATATTTACCCCTGTGGGGCTGCAGGGCTGGAAGTTTCAGACCCTCCTCCCAGACCTCTGCCAGTGGAGCTAATGCAGCAGCAGACAGCAGGAACAGATTGCCATCCATTGTGCAGACCAGCATAAAGCAAGAAAAAAAGGCCCAGATTTCTCCAGTGGGTTTTGCAGATGTGTGCTGACAGCAGAGGAAAATTGCATCAAGGAAAAAAAAAAAAAAAAAGAGCAACACATACTTACCTGTGTGGTAACTGAAGTTCTTTCAGATGTGCCAACAACAGGCACATCCTGCTACCTGTGTGCTCACCCCACTCCCCCAGGTTCTGGGTCCTTTGGCCAGCAGCATCCTGATGGTGCACCCAAATGTCCTCTGCCTAATGTCAAGAGCAAAAAATGCAGAACACTCAAATGCCAGCCATCTACCACAGGACACCGGGAAGAAGGGAATCCAAAGGCAAAGATGATGTATGGCAGACTGCAGAATATGCATACAACTTATTAAAGGATGCCAATTATTTGCATAGGTAAATAATTCCCTTACCTCCTTTCTAATGACTGTTTATATGCATATTTTTCCAATGCTGGAGGTAGGGACTCATAGTCTTAAGAATATAAAATGGCACTTGCAAAAAGTAACATCAAATCTGGAGGCGTCAGTTATCACATCCTCTGCTGATAATAATAGATCCCTAAAGAAACTGCTTTACATTTCAAGTAGAAACATCTTGACAGCTGAGGTCACCTAAACTCCAAGCAGACTAGTCTGAGAATATAGGTCCTATAATAAAGTCCTATACTATAACCAGCTCTTTTGAAATTGGGAATCTTGGTTTGACTTTACGTGCTCTCAGCGGCAGGCATTAAGAACTAAAGTGAAATCTGAAATAATCTTGCTTCCCTCAAGATTCAAAATCCACAAAGATGCCTCCAGACCGGAAGCATAACTTCAAATTTGGATATCTTCAGCACAAACGGTTACCAGCAAATTAGCTCATTTACGCACTCGACAGTTTACCTTGGCCTCAGATAGACATCAAACGGTGGTCAACAGAGTAATGCCCAGAACTATCCACTGACTCTACACAACACCGAGTATTTTTAAAGGAGCCTTTTCTTCTGTTTGATAAGCACCTAGGATCAGGGAAGAACATAACTGTCTTCCACCCAACACAAGCAGCAGTCAAGCTACGACCTGAATGGGATTACATCTACTCTTCCTGTGACATACAGGAAAAAGAGGTTTCTTCAGCTGACGGATCAACAGATTTGGAGTGTCTGGGACCTAAAAGCATCCTAGCCAGGCCAAAGCTCTTTGTTCAGCTGAGCTCAGCCTGCTTTTGTGAAGTGCTCAGCTGGACTGATAAGAAAAGTATGTAAGACCTAACTGATAGCAGAATTGGAAAGATTTCAGACAGGTTATCTTGTTTTCCACTTCCCCTTTAAGACAAGTTGTGACAGTTTCTGTTACGCTACCACGTACAAATCTACCAACAATACCTTTGCTCTGAAAAGACGTATCAGATGATGGAGTCCTTGGTCCTCCATTTGCAAGTGGAAAAGTATCTGCTCGATTTGTCTCTTGACAGCAGATGAGTACAACAGACAGAAGAGTATGCCAGTTGATGTCCTTTGAAGGAGGAAGTACATGCTGACATTGTGTTCTGCCCTAATTTAGAGAAGACGACTTGCCACTGACAACTTCCACGAGTTCCTCTGACCAGCACACTATTCACATGTCTTTTGTTTCCTAATCAAGACGCATCTGTATTCTTTGCCTACATTTTGGGAAGGCGCATTATGGGACACATGCAGTTGATGTTTGATTTAGATGATGATGACTGCAGTCGGCCCTGTGCACGCTCAGAGCATAGTCTGGCATGTGTCTGTTGCAAAGTCCATAAATCCAATGGGACCCGAGGCCAATTTTTCATGGAGTTTTAACTCTGAAGCCAGTGGAGCCCAACACTGTTGCAGCAAACACACCCTTCTGGAGAGGAATTAAGCTGCAGTTTTGCAATATGATTTTCAAGCCTAAGATATAAAACAGCATAGAGAGATTACAAAAAAAAAAAGCCTTAGAACACTGATGAGATGATCTTCACATTAGCTAATCAGTCGAAGTAAAAGTACCTCTTCTTGAGATACATTGCGGTGATTGCTGGCATTTTAACAATGGGATTGATAAGCCAAAGTGCAGCTTTAGCATTGATAATTGTGGCTGCACCCCACAGCCATCGATCTCACACACAAAGGGAAAAAATGGGTATCTAGTAGCTCGTGACACAGAACACATACCAAAGCCAAAAGGCAGTCTGAACCACGTGGCAACTGGGAATAAGGATGCTCAGGATGTATATGCACCATCCAGATGATGCCAGTCAAGAGGCTCAGTGCTTCAGGCAACACAAATTTAGGCCATCAACAGACCATGTGCACAGGTGATCACTCACAGGAGTCACTGGTCCATCCTAGGCCCTCGATGAGCGCAATCAGACAGCTCTGGTCCTGTTTGACTCTTCCGGCCTCATCCACCTTACCCCTATCCCAGCTCCAGAGCCCATTTTCCTTTCCTTGGCAATCCACACCTGAGACTTCTATCTCAGCTGCCTTTCCTGGACAGTCTCCCTTTTTCCCATCTGCTCTTCTCAGTTGTAGTAACACTGAGGCTCAATCTTCCTTTCTAGGTTCTTCATTATCAGCACCACCTCCATCCAATCCTTGGCCTACACCCTATTTTTTAAACTTACTCTCCAGCTTCCTAGCAGGATTTTTGGACGCCCCTTGCCATTTATTTGCCCACTGGTCATCAGTTCAGCTCTCCCACTAGCCAGATCCATCCCCAGCTCTGTCTCTAACATCAATATTCTTCTCCAGTAACTATCGTCCGCCCAAAATATTATGATCTGTTCCCAGTCTCCTCCTCTGACCAGTGTGGAATCTGTTCCCAGTCTCCCAGTCTGCCTAATCAGTTAATTCCAGCCTGCCCTCCCCACCTCACAGACAGTAAGTAGAATTAGCCTCTCCTTCAACTCCTATTCACGTATTCCCTGCCTTCAGTCCCAGACCTCTTGCCACCCACCTCTGTGCTGCTTTTGCCTTCACATCAGAGAGCTTCCTCCCCTGTGCTGCCCGGTATCGCTGAGACCACAGAAAGTCCACTCCCTGCTCTCAGTGCTGTGATCAGGAGAAGCCGGGGACAGCAGCGAGAGGGAAAGTCCTTCTGAGCACCTGTAGCCACGGGCTGAAGCATGCTCAGCCACTGCACGGAGTGGCCCACGTGCAGTCCTGCGAGATGTGGGAGCTGAGAGGTTGAGGTATGCTCCCTTGCTCACGGGGGACGATGTATAAGGTAGTCCGGGCAGCACTGGGAGCTCAGAGAGGCTGCAGCATGCTCAGTGAGGACCAAGTCTTTGGAGATTTTTAGCTGTTAAAATCAAAAAAGTCTCTGCTGAGCATAAGCAACCTGGGTTTTTTCAAAGTTATAGTTTGGTCAAAGAGAGCAGATTTCTCTGAGGTGGCAGAGAGCACCCTTCCCCTTCCATGAAGCATCAAGTCTCTGCTCAAACGCAGAGAAGCACCCAGGCATTTACGGGACAAGTTCTAATGAATGCTTTAACGTAACAAAAAATACGGTTCAACCTGCTTCTGTGAAACAATTGAAGAACCATATTCCCTTACTCCCACCTTCCCAGACTTAGCATGAAGCAGTTCCCCTGTATGCAGGCTTTCAGCCTGAGTAGCCACCATTTCATAGTTGCAAGTCCATGACAGTAAAATGGAATTTGTAATAGGAAGTATTAGACAATGTTAAGAAATGTTACCAGTTTGATATATAATACCCTCTTTGACAATAGCGTTGGAAAACCACATTTTGTTTCTAAAGCTTCCCAAAACCAAAGACTGTATTCACACATACATATTAGCAATAACTAGGTCAGCAGGGTTAGATATTGCAACACTGTTTTTTAATTGAACTATCCACCTTCGTAATCTTTTCAAACAAAACTCCAGACAGAGCACAGAAACTTTGGTTTGGAAAGACCACTATCCACAAAGCAATAGGTGCTTGCTCAGAAACATTACCCCATTCTATTACAACATATTACAGGGTTGGGGCAAGATGAGGTTCTCTCTCCGCTGAACCAAGCGGCTGAAAATAGCATTCCCTTACAATTTATGTGGGCCCCCAGCCCACACATCTAGCAATTTTCTTGCCTGGTTGACTACACATTCTTTTTTTTCTAAAACAAAGTGTAGGCCCACACATAATCTGCCCTTACCATATTAATGATTTAAATTAAACTGCACTTACCAGCCAGAAGCAGAGCCAAGGTATACACTGTTCTACTTCAAATAATAGGTAAACAGTGCTGCGCTGTATGTTATAAAAAGATGACCACAGCTCAATCTGTACTACCAAAGTGCTGCATATTCCAGATGTGCTGTTGACAATTTATTACTACACCTTGTAATAATTGCCACAGCTCAGAACAAGCACCTCCAATGTTTATCCTAGAAACTCCTTTGAATGCTATGGATCCCTGTGGCGTGGGAAGAGAAAAAAAGTGTTCCTTCCCAGGCTGAAGGTCAGCAGAGTCACTACACAGCATGTTATTCAGTTATAAAAGTTAGTGCAATTTCCAAAACCCGTGTCATGTGGTTTTCATCTTGCAATACCCAGACATCCAGAAGTCTGTAGATCACTTCTAAGCGATTCACAAATGATGATAAAGTAAAGCAAACACACCTTGCTATAGAGAAATTCGTATTTATGACATTCCTGAAGAGGCCTGAACCTCCACTAGAAAACACAGAGGCCTACCAACAAAAACAAGGTTGAAAAATCACTGTGGTAGAGCAGGGGAGCTACAAGAGCTATGAATCCTGTGTCTCCACCTTTCCCCCTAACTCCCTGCAGCCTCTGAAGCATCCCTGCTGAGCAGCACTCCACCCTGCAGACAGCTAAACAAGCTCTGCAAGTGACAGACTTCCCCGGTACACCACAACTGCACCAGCTCCACCGAGAGAGAGATTCTTGCAGCTACAATACTTCATTTTTGATGTATGAAATTGGACTGTGCCAATACGAACATATGTATGTTCTTACTGAAGTGAAAGATCTTCTTCAAAATCATTGGAGAACGGATCTTTCTCTCTGATTACATGACCTTAATATAAACATGTTTGATCTTACACAGTAAATAAAATAAAATAAAATGAGTGGAAGAGATCTTGGATTTCAATTCTGCTTTTCAGTGGCATTATTTTTTATTTTAAAACCAGCTCCTTTTCTGGACTTATCTGTTGGTGGAGTTGAGGGTGAACATAAACGCAAGCTTAAACAGTTTGTTTACATTTCTTCCACATAAGCAATACTTTTTCACTCCAACTCCAGAAGTAGCCTCAGAGAAAAAAAAAAAAATCAATTCTCATTCTGCAATTAATCAGTACAAACGTGGAAGTTTCTGCAACATGCTATTAGGCATCATCAGAAATTTAAATTTGATAATTTCACTATCACCATTTCAAATTTTCTCCACACCTTTGAAAGAAAATAGCACTTTTATTGTCTGGTAGTAAGAACAGGCTTTCATGTGTAAAAGAAGACAGCAATGTTTACATAAAGACTGGCATGCAGTTATATGGACAACCAGGCTCCACGCAAGCTTCTTCCATGCCACTTTGGAAATAAACTGTGCTCCTGGAACACAGCCCACTCAACTAATTCCATCCAGGCTTGCGACTGCTCACAGATTCTCTAATGCACCTCAGTCTTGATCTGTGACACCTAAGTAACCTGAACCAGAATCCTCTCTGCACCGGGCGTTGTAACAATTTGCTAAGGTGCTATTTTCCACAATTAAATAAGAAACTGAGCAGATATGATAACAGGACAATCTGAAATACTACAATACATCACTGTATATTGCAATATATTGTATCACTATGTGACACTTGTCCCTTCCTCTGAGGTCAATTTCAGAAAGAAAGGGAAACAACAACTCAGGGTATGTGGGAAGATTTAAACTGTGAAATGCCTTCTTTATACGCTTAGGCAAGCGAAAAGGATTTTTAAAACACAAATGAACAACCTTCATATTTCACAATACTTTGACACTGTTCTGCAAGGAGAAATGCAGCTAGCGAAACAAAGTTTGTTCACTTAAAAAGCACAATAGATGTACCAGGTGGGTTTGCTTTTTCTTCTGTTATTCATATCCAGGTGTATCAAAAGCCTAATTCGTATCAGTTTTCTCTTGGGCAGAAACTACTTAGATGTGACTCCTCACTGTGTGAAGCAATAAAAAAAATAATCCTTCCAGCTAGTGACAAAGCGTGGTGCCTCTAAAGGAGAAAATTTCCATCCTCAGCCTCTTCAACAAGCAAATTAATCTCCTTAGCGTTTTAAGCAACTTTTAACAAATCCTGCACTTGCAGAGCCTGATTTTCAGAAGTGCTGAACACATTCATATCCCATCCCATGGATATCCCTGGTTTTGGTGTGTGATCAGCACTTCCAGGATCAGGTTCTTGGTTTACCTGCTAGGTACTCTATGACGGCTGCCATGTAAACCGGTGCTCCAACACCTATCCGGTACTTGTATGTTCCTTTCTTTAAGTAGCGCATCATTCTCCCCACCGGGAAAATAACGCCTGCCCTGCTTGAGCGTGAGAGTTTGGACATTTTCTTCTTCCCACTTCGGCCCGACATCTTGAAGCTTTGTGCTTTTCAATTTGCTGGTGATGCTTAATCCTTTGCTCCAATCCAAAAGCTGCAAGAGAAAAGAAAGGGCATTGGTGTTCAGCATGTGAGAAACATCTTCATATATTATCTTGTTCTTCCAGAAGAAAGAATCCAAGCCCATTCTCAACACCTGTTAAAGCTGAGGCATTATTCATTAAAAGTGGGATAACTGGAACATTTGCTAGAACTTTTCTTTTGACTACTGCACTGTCAGTGTAGCAATATCACAGAAAAGCGCTTTGGAGAATATAAAAAAAAAAAATCAAATGCGCATTAAATGAATCTTAAAAAAAACAAACAAAAAACCCCACAAACCAAAACCAAATCACACCAAGGCAGACATCTGTAGCATGGAAGACTTCCACACTGATTGTTAAGTCTAGCAAGTTATAAACAGCTGAGATGTACTGGCCTAACGGACAGCATTAAACAAGCTGAAAAGCACATACTGGTGCCACCTGTAAGCAGGGGAAGTTGCACTGCTCGCACAGGAGAAGATAAAACCTACCTACAAACACCCAGGTCTTTTATATGGGGAATTTCACATGCATGGCTGAAGAGGAGAAGCAGGCAAGCACCTATGCTTCAAGCACCTCCCCTCCCGCTGCTCTGGCCTCAGGAACTGAGCCCCGGGGGCCAGCTCACAGGCTTCACCGCTTTCATAATTCTCCCCGGATCACCTTCACAGCAGCTCCTGGGAGCTCGAGAAGCCTTCCTCCACGGAGCTAAGAGGAGGTCTTTAATCCCTCTTCTTAAAGGGCTGGCTACCAGGTTTTTCTGTCCATCAGGCTCTCTGAAGATGTTTGTTGGGTTTTTTCCCCTGCATTAAGAGCCAATCTAGTCTATATAGGAGCAAAGAAAACAAATCTCATTTTCTCCTTGTTTTTCTGGCAACTGTGAGATTGCAGGTAAACGGACGACAAACCCTGGAGTCAGCCACTCCAAAGCGTGCACCTGGTCGCAGTTACACCCCTAGTTCTCACTCTCAGTCCAATAATAGCGAAGTTTTAACTCTGTTTACAAAAATTGTTTTAAACTCCATTTTGCTAGCTGCCCTGGTGGCCTAATTATGATCCTGGTTACTCCCCTGAAGTAAACAAAGGACACATCTGCTACAGATGGTATTTCTGTCAATGAAGGCACAGCTACTTAATTCCCAGTACTCATTCACCACAAGGAAACAAAAGGAGGGAGATAATTTGAAAAACATTGTGATGACTTTAGTTGATACTGTTAAATTTTATCACAATCTGCATTTTAAATAGACTTAAAAACCCCACAAACCAACAGCAAACCACTCGTTTGATACCACCACAAGCCCTTGGGAACAATCAACATTCATCTGAGGTGGGCACAGAAATCTGTGTTTCATTCTTATCCTGCTTATTACAAATCAAGTGCATATACAGAGAGGGTCACCTGTCCCACACAAAGCCATTCACAGAAACCAGCTCATCTGTAACAGCCAAAGTCAAGGGTTGGTTTCTATGATAACCTAACTTGAACGCTGGTTTCACTTATGGTATCAAGGAAATAAAATCACCGCAGGGATCTATAAAACCCTGCCGTGTCCTTGTCTATCAGCCAGGTAATTTTTTCTTTCTGTGTGCAATATATTATGTGGGCATGACAACAAAAGTTGGGAAAGATTAAACCAGTAAACCTATCAGACATGGACACCTCAAAATTGATGTTGCTCATCATCCCACTCCATTCCCTGTGAACTGCCAGGCTGGAATCACGAGTGGTGGTAAAAGAGCTCATAAAGTGCCACTTGCAAGTGCGGATTAAAGGCAATGGCCACTTCAAGCAGATACAAGTGGAAAAAATTCCCAAGCAATCCATTAATTGCATTGACGCAAGAGTAACCAGTTGTGTAGGGCAGGGAACAACTGCTAGGAAGCAGCTCCGCTGGTTAGGACCAGCAGGTTACAGCGGGGGGAAAGAAGAGCTGTTGTGAAAAGGCAAACCTTGCATCGAAGCGTGTAAGCAAGAGGACAGCCAGCGCCGAGCTGAGGAGCTGTGTGCAACCACAGATACCACGCTTCAGGCATGCGCAGCAATGAGAATCCAAAGGAGTGCGATAAGAATGATCGGACGTCTGGCACAAACTAAAAGGGAAGGTGAAAAGAAGCGGGTAACGGTCTTTAGAGATGTAAAAGGATGCTTTGAAAGTAAGCGTTCCCTATAAAAGTGACAGGAGAAGAGCAGGAGTCTTACAAAAGCTGGGTAGCAGGGAGGAGAGCAGAGCACTGGGCTCGGTCAGACGGGGAGGTGGCAGAATCTTCCCGCTGGGAGAACTTTAAAACAGTTAGAGAAAATGTGTCAGAAATGGCACAGGCAGCATTGGATCTGCCTTGGGACAGGAGGCTGAACGAGGTGATCTCTCCAGGTGCCTTCCTCCAGCCCTCTTGCTCAATGAAATTTGCAATTTGTGACAAACCTTTTATAAACTTTCAATTTCATTTTATGCTACTGATTAACCTTTATAAAGTGTCCTTTTCAGTTTGCAATAACTGACATTCAAATTAATGAAACATAGGCTGGGAATTAGATTTCTCGCCATCAGAGGAGCAAACTTCTGGAACAGCCTTCTCTTCTGAGTAACATGAGCAACAATAACTCATTTTAAGGTGGAACTTAACAAATGCATGGACTAGGATGATCGGATTCCTGCAATACCAGCAGGACAGTTTCATCACCTGAGAGTTCAGTCCTGCGATAAAATCCCTACAGCGAGCCATGCTGAAAGAGTACACTGCAAACAATCATATATCAAAATCATATTAAGCTAACCTCTCATATATTTGCTCTTACAGTACCAAATCCCAGCTGCGTGTAAATCAATGAAAAGAAAAAAAAGCAAATATCATGAGATTACATCAACAGAAAATACTGTGGTTGCACTTGATCTCTGTGATAGAAAATCAAAACATATTTGCATAACTAAGCACACCGCTGTGGGGCATGCTGTTGCATTATATAAATTTCTGTTTAATTAATCACTTCTGGCTCATTCTTCTGTTGCCTCACTGAACTTTACACCCCTGCCTACCCCTTTATTCTTCCCTTCTCTCACAGCAAGTCTCAGCCATTTTTAACCCTGCTGCCAAGGCAATTTTTGGAATCCCAAAATATTTTTCCAAATACACTGCAGGTAACTTGTCATTTGTTCTCTAAGAAGAGAGAGAGATGATGTTAGCAGAGTTTTGAAACATCTTTTGTATTTAGGCTCTCACAAAATTCCACAAACATACCTGATCTGTTACCTGCAGTGTATTTGTTATTACAGGGACCGGGGTATACTGGGGAACGACACATACAGCAGCATGTTCTTGTCTCATCTTGTCTTGAATCCTATGGAAGGCAGTTTTTTGATAGAAAGCCAAGTCACATCTAATAAAATACAACTCCCGTGAACCTGGACGAAGAAATACAGTATGCTGGGGTTGCCACCTATATATGTTAGGCACCTCGGAGGGTAGACACTAAGGGAATGGTTCACAGGCTCAGGTGACTGTCAGTCCTTGGGATCTCAAAGCTCTCTGGCAGAGAAGAGCTATGCCTGGTCTGCAGCAAGGCCCTGGGGCTTCAGGCCCTGCCAGGTCATTCCTCCCACAGGCAGGGATTTGGTTTAACTTGGAGGATGCACATCAGCTCAGCCCTGACACAGTTAAATGATGCGCTCACCTGAACTGCTCCAAAGTGTCAACAGCTGAAGAGCTACAAGTTGAGCACTGCTGTCCTAATTGTTCTCTTCAGGTGATACAGCTAAGCAACAAGGGGTTATCAGTTGAAAAACACTTGAGTCTACCCACATTAGTTCCCTCACTGCCAGCTGATTCATCGTCTCTACGTTTGCCGTTATAAAGTACAGTCTCCATTAAAAAACACAGCCATGCTGTTTATGTGAAGTCCATCCTAGCTGAGTTAGAAGAACTGCTTCTATATCTGGCTACCACGACATCATGAGGCTTGGGCAATTTAAAGCAATTAATTTTTCCAATCCCTTAATTGGTCACATCACACTCCTACTCTGCCATGACTCCAACATCCCTGTGTTGCTATGGGGGATTTAGTAGCTACCAGATCTCCCGGAGCTCTCTTCAATATGATGAAAATAGGATAGACTTTTGCAGGCTGGGCTCTCCTCTGTTATTTCTTCTTTAGAGCCTAAAGCAACCAGCAATGTTTTCCTTCTGCCTGTTGGAAAAAGAGCTCTACCTCCTCCTCTCTCTCGGGGAGGTCTGCTTTGGTCACTCAGAGGGTCCCTTCACTACAGATGCTACCACCTTGTTTTCTTCCACCACAGTTACCAGCAGAGGATGATGACTGCTCCACAAGGACACTGGAACAACAGACATTCACCATTGTGCCATGTGCATCCCACACCACATCTCGACGGCTCAAGGCTTACCAAAGCAACCTTAAAACCACCTTCCAGTCATAGAATCATAGAATCGTTTAGGTTGGAAAGGACCTTTAAGATCATCAAGTCCAACCGTTAACCTAACACAGCCAAGTCCGCCCCTAAACCGTGTCCCTAAGCACCACATCTGCACATCTTTTAAATACCTCCAGAGATGGTGACTCCATCACTTCCCTGGGCAGCCTATGCCAGTGCCTGACAACCCTTTCGGTGAAGAAATTCTTCCTAATATCCAATTTAAACCTCCCCTGGCACAGCTTGAGGCCATTGCCTCTTGTCCTATTGCTTGTTACTGGGCAGAACAGACCGACCCCCACCTGGCTACACCCTCCTTTCAGGTTGTTGTAGAGGATGATCAGGTCTCCAGCCTCCTCTTCTCCAGACCAAACCCCCCCAGCTCCCTCAGCCGCTCCCCATCAGACTTGTGCTCCAGACCCTTCACCACCTTCGTTGCCCTTCTCTGGACTTGCTCCAGCACCTCAACGTCTTTCTTGTCATGAGAGGCCCAAAACTGAACACAGCACTCGCGGTGCAGCCTCACCAGTGCTGAGTACAGGGGGACAATCACTTCCCTAGTCCTGCTGGCCAGCCTATTCCTGATACAAGCCAGGACGCCGTTGGCCTTCTTGGCCACCTGGGCACACTGCTGGCTCATGTTCAGCTGGCTGTTGACTAGCAACCCCAGGTCCTTTTCCGCCGGGCAGCTTTCCAGCCACTCTTCCCCAAGCCTGTAGCGTTGCCTGGGGCTGTTGTGACCCAAGTGCAAGACCTGGCACTTGGCCTTGCTGAACCTCACATAATCGACCTCAGTCCATCGATCTACCCTGTCCAGATCCCTCTGTAGAGCCTTCCTACACAGACACCTAGGAGAACGAAATCCCATAATCACCTATAGGCAGTAAGGACACATATAATTTCTAGAAAAGTAAGAACAACCTGCAGACACAGAAACAGATTGCAACCTCCACGTGAGCCTAAACTTGAAGAGCTGGCCAGGAAACAATTTCAGAGATAAATATGTCAAGACGTGGAAAGAAAGCACGGATGCACATCAGAAAGTTCAGTACAGTACAAAATGCCTAAAATACATCAAATCTAAATTTTTCTCTAAGAAAAATCACAGAAAACGGTAAAAGAAAAGAAAGCTTAGTTTGCACAACATAGCACCAAAAGTGTTGGAACACTAGTGGAGAAAAGTAAATTCTGGCTGTTCCTCTTGACATCCCAGATCATACACAAGACAGAGGCAAGCTAAGATAACAGCTACACCAAATATGAAACACACATTAGCAACTAGTTATCACTAAATATTTGAGCAATGATTAGGTAAATTCCCAGTCAGATTAAAAGAGCTGGTATTGCAGCTTCTGGACTTTACAGGTGGCTACAACGTCATCTGGCAGACTAAAATTTAGCAGACATTACACTGGGAGCTACACCAGAAACTCACATGGGCTAAAACGCTTGGGCATGCCTGGGTGCCAGCCTCGGTGGCCTGGCTCATAGAACTAACACCCCAGTCTTTACAAGGCTTTGTACTGGAACTGTTTCTACCAAATTTATTCACCAACAACACCTTGGGCACCGCTTCCAGATGGTTCAAATGTGCTCAGCATCTAGGAGTCTTGTCTTCCAAATCTTGAGAAAACTTGAAGTTGGCAGGCAAAGACTGAAACCAAGGACACGGAGCACTATCAACACGCCTGCACTTTCCTTATGTCCAGCTTAAGATCTCTTTGAAGAGCTAGGAACCAACAAGCAATCCAAAGACATTATATCTAGTCATATACAAATGCCACTTTGTAAAAATAACTCACAAGACCTAAAGCAGAAGCTCGGTACCTGAATAAATCGGTAAGGCACAACCAACGTGCAAACACGGCGCTTTTCAGTAGGCAAGCGGAACATCTCCTGGACTCAACGTACTCCAAACTGACAGACATTGACCACATTCCTACTGGAAGGAGCTTCACGGCCAAGCTGAGACCAGAAAAACCCGGGCGTTGTTGCGGAGGCATCTTCCCCTCACAAACCGCGGAGGCTGACCCCCGTGGCACAGCATGGCGCGGAGGCTGACCGGCTGGGCCGCGGTGTCGACTCAACCCGGGTCTTCGTTTGACCTTGCTGAGGGTCGCCGAGCTCGCGGGGTCCAACCCAGGCCCCCGAGGCCACCTGAGGG